>NC_072433.2:62040000-62282500 GCF_028878055.3 Symphalangus syndactylus
AAAAAATGGGGAGAAAAAAGTGATCTTGAGAGTTGAGCATGGTAACTCACACCTGTGTCCCAGCACTTTGAGAGGCTGAGGCATGCAGATTACTTGAGGCCTGGAGTTCGAGACCAGCCTGGCCAAAATTAGCCTGGCCAAAATTAGCCTGGCATGGTGGTGCTCACTTGTATTTCCAGCTACACAGGAGGCTGAGGCGGGAGAATTGGTTGAACTTGGGAGGCGGAGGTTGCAGTGAGCTGAGTTCAGGCCACTGCACTCCAGGGTGGGAAACAGAGCAAGACTTCCAAAAAAAAAAAAAAAAAAAAACCACAGACCAATATATGTTCCTTATATGAAATTTTAAATAGAACAAAATGGGGACAGCTATCACCTAAAGCTATACCAACTAGTCTATGTTTTCGTGCATCTTTTTTCTGTTCTTTTTAGTCTCATATATGGATTTTTCCTCAGAAACAACTTTTGTTATGGCGTAGTATTATGCTGTATTACCCCTAATAGTAGTGACCTTAAGGGATACCTTCTTTGACTTTGAATGAAAGTATCTCAATGAGTCCATTTTCATTTTTCATGCTATATTTGTTTTTTGAGGCAATAATAGTATGTACATTGACACACATACACTGTTAATGTAAAGTATATACATTAATAGAATAGCTTAAGAGACATAAGAGTTTAGATAGAGTTAAAACATTTCTGCCTTGAAGGAGAATTTGGTCCTTCAAATAGTAATATTATTCAAAACCATCTGGGATTTTTGTTAAGTAGTAAGTGAATTTATAGTAAAAGGCATCTGAAACAAGCCAAAGGTTGTTAAGAAAGTATGGATATTTCTGATTATTGGTTACAGGCAATTTTTAAATACTGTGTACTTTTATAAACTACCATTGGATCTTCTCCCTACCCTGTCTTTCACGTACTTGTGGGAGACCCTGATGGAAGAGTGTGATAACATGATGTAGACAAGCATATCCCAATAGGAGGAAGGAAGGCTCATCTGAGTTATTTTTTTAAAGCTACAGTAATTGGTATTTTGTGGTTTTAAATAATGCTGTTGATCTCTTCAACAAATATTTGGTGACTAGGATTTGGTTACTGCCATTATTTTTAAGAAATAGCATTTTTTTTTTCTTTTTAGATGAAGTCTTGCTGTGTCACGCAGGCTGGAATGCGGTGGCATGAGCTCAGCTCACTGCAACCTCCACCTCCCGGTTTCTGGCAATTCTCTGCCTCAGCCTCCTGAGTAGCTGGGATTACAGGCATGCCTGCCACCACACACAGCTAATTTTTGTATTTTTAGTAGAGACGGGGTTTCACCATCTTGGCCAGGCTGGTCTTGAACTCCAGACCTCATGATCCACCCGCCTCAGCCTCCCAAAGTGCTGGGATTACCGGAGTGAGCCACTGCGCCCGGCCAGGAAGAGCATTTTTTTAAACACAGATGAGGCAGTTTCCATATTGACTGTTGCACTCTCGACAAATGAATAGATACTTTTAAAGTGTTTGAGAGATACTTTATTTTCTACAGGGCTCAAAAGGTTCACTGTCACCTCTCTGATAGCACTGCAGATAAATTTTCACCAATTTGTAACTGTAGGAAGATTTATCTTCCAAATTGTAACTGATTTAAATAACTTGTCAAGCATTTATTGAACTCCTGAATTTCTCCCACATTCTGTGCTCAGCAGCTGCAATTAGGAGAGGAAGGGCCCTCCCTCCCCTGGAGAGGCTTACTTTCTCACCAGGGGGATGCTCTGCAGGCAATTGCCATCATGTAACACACGGTGAATTAGACTGACAAGTACACAAAACTGGAAATGTTTTGTGGTGTGGCTGCTGGCAGAGGGATCCCAGAAGGCAGAGGAGGTGAAGCTTGCTGGGACAAGGGGGAAAGAAATAGGTATTCCGGGCAGAGAGCAGCATGAATGAAGCAGGACAGTGCCATGATGTGTGTGAAATAACTTACAGAATAAAATCAATCAACTTTTGAAATGAATGTAAAGTATTCTCGGAAGTTCTCATTTGAGTAATGTAATAGCAATCTTATGTAAACATGAAGTGAAAGTTAAATTCCCGAAGTTGTTTTCATCATCTGATTTCTAGATGTGAGAGAGTCTTAAAGCAGTACTTTTTCTATCTTCCCCCAAGGAAACAGGCCCAGAGAGACCTATGGCCCCTCACTTGTTTGGTCACTGGGCAGCCCTGGCACACAGGGTCTCTGACTCTAAAACGCTGGTTCCATCACACTGTCTCTTGAATGAGTACACTTAGGATTAGTAACTTAGTGAATGTAGTATTAGGTCTTTACTTACTGCAATAAAAATGCCTCTTGTGCCAATATTATTTAATGTAGGACATTTTGTTGTAGTTAGTGAATAACAAATAGAAAATCTCAGCAGCTTTTTACTGCATAATAAAAACACATGAAATGTTATTTTAAACTTTTCCCATTATTTATAAAGGGAGTTCATAATAGAGGCTTGCCAGGTTTGATGATTGGTATCATAGCAAGGGCAGCATTTTATAACCCATTCCTCAAACATCATCTGCGGAAGTTAAGCGCCTCCAATGAGTTTCCCATAGAGCTGCTCGTGATACCACACTCAGGCAGGTCACGGGGCATAAGAAATACCTTAATGCTTTATTGTTTGACATTTTGACTAAGGAAAAAAGCCCACACTTCTGTAGGTTCAGCCTATTGTGACATTTTTCTCTATCTTCCTTCTCCTTCAGATACCTCCATGGCTTCTTGCTAGAAACTACAGCTCACGTTCGACCATATTGCTAGATAACAGCACAGTCAGCCAGCCTGATCTTAGATACACACTAGAAAAGTGAGTACAACGAGGCTGCCAAGGGCTGAGTGACAGATCCCCGTATGCTAAAAGCATCCCGGCCATCCTCTGTCATTTCAGCCATTTGGTTGCCCTTTTCAGCAAGCCGTTTCAGAAATTGATGTCAATTATATATGGATTTCTGGGGCCTAAATATGAATTTTCTGTTTCTCTTTTAACTTTAGATGCTGTGTGGTAGAAGGAAAGCCAGATAGCAAATAAGCAATCCCAGAAAAAGCACAGCTATTTATTTGATGCATTCATGTTATGATAGTGTTGAACCTAATGGGAAGGAGAGGTGCTTTTTATTGGATGTTTCTGGGAAAAATTATTAGTTCTTTATGGGCTACAGGCCTAAGATGATGGGTACTACTTTGGAAACTACTCTTGGATGAAGGAACAGCTTGTCCTCCAGTGGTACCATAGTGTATCTGCATTTAAATTTTCCCATCATGCATGAGCACTTCATAGGCCACAATCATAGATGCCTTTTCAAAACACCCTTGAATGATGGGTTCAAGTGTATTTAAAAAGTCACAACAAAGCCCAGTTCCATTGGAGGTGTCCAGGGAATATCAATAACATCTCCTTAGATTATGAGTGTTGATTTTTGGGAAAACAGTTTGAGAACTACTACCTTAGCCTGTTAATGTCCTTATCCCTAACTTAATTTTCCAGTCTATAAACATGACTAGCTTACAGGCTTTATTTTGTTTCTGATGTACTAGCTTTTTAAGCTAATTTGTCAGTAATTTCCACTTTAATTAAAATTGGGGGGTGGGCGGAGGGGGGAGGGATAGCTAATTTGTCAGTAATTTCCAGTTTAATTAAAATTGGGGGTGGGGGGAGGGATGCTAAATGACGAGTTAATGGGTGCAGCACACCAACATGGCACATGGATACATAGGTAACAAACCTGCACATTGTGCACATGTACCCTAAAACTTAAAGTACAATAATAAAAACAATGGTAAATTTATGATCATAATAATGTTACTTGCCTCTCTCATGTATAACAATTATTGAGATCAAATTCTGTTTCAGCAGGAACTGGACTCCACCTATGTCTAAAGCCCTGAGGTTTGGCCTCTATGGAGTCATCACCTAATGTTTGTATTCAGCCCTAAGTAAAAAGCCACTCTGTTTTGGCTGGAGTCCCTGGTTTCTTCTGATTTCAAAAGATTCTGATGTTTCAGTATGCAATTCAAAAGTAGTTTTTAAGCTTCACCTTGCTTAAACAAGTAGAGATTCTGCTTTTTCTTCCAGCATAGTCTAATTCTTATAAGTTTTTTTTAAATAGGATTTTTTTTTTCTTTTTTAGAGATGGGGTTTTCCTGTGTTGGCCAGGCTGGTTTCAGACTCCTGGGCTCAAGCAATCCACCCAGCTCCGCCTCCCAAAGTGCTATGATTACAGGCAGGAGCTACCACGCCCGGCCTAGAAGTTTGTTTTTGAAGTACAGTTAGTTTTAATTTGCTCTCAAATCTTAGAAGGATCATTTGGTATATTTACTTTTGATGAAATGAAGGTTTACTGAGCAAATTAATACAGCAAATTGGCTTTTTGGAAAGATTTTGAAAAATGTTTTTCATGGTTAGTAGTCCATTGTTCTCAAAGGGATGAGTGAGCCATATTAGAATCACATATACATGTTTCTTCAAAATATATGTCTGCGAACACATGCATCTTCCCAGCTCCACATTCCCTCCATCTCTGGGCACTCACAAGCCTTTTAGAACAATGTTTAAGTACGTGAGGCATCATTATATGGATAAAAGCATCCCAGATGATTCTGACCTTAACCCTCAGTCATTCCCAAACTTTGCTGCACATTGGAATCACCTGGGGAACTTTGCCAACAACCCTGATGCCCAAATCATACCCAATGCAAATTAAATCAGAATGTCTCCAGCTGGCAGTAAGGCTGTTTTTAAAGCTCCTTGGGTGATCCAGTGTGCAGCAAACATGGGGGCCACTGCTTCCTTTGCGTGGAGGATTGATGGTTCTCACGTATAAATTACACGTTTTCCCTGTCATTTGCTCTCCTTTCTACCCATAGAGCTTTTCGTCTGTGCAAGTCATTTCTACGTATGTGTGCATATGCTTAAATTTAAACCGCACCATAGTGTTTCGTGAACACCTGCAGTTCACGAAAGCACTATGTGGAGACCTTGGGCAAATCAGTTTGAAGCCTTGGTTCTCTTATTTGTAAAATGGGTGGTTCATGGAGTGTCATGTAAGGTTCAGTGGTCTTTTCAGCATGTAACTTCAAATTCTGTGATTTTGAAATCAATTTGGAGATGAAACTGTTTGAGGCACTATGGAAATATCCATCTTAGATACTAATAATATTCTAAGGCCTACTTTTTACAACTCAAATTTGCCTTCCCAAATTATTCTGAGCCTCATTTTAAATGCTGACGGCAAATGGAAGCACAGAACTTATCCAAGAGAAGCCCCTGTTTGCTGCCACACAACATCTGAGGATGACTTAGGACCACAGTAACATACATCTGAAGAGTTGTACTTGTTCACTAATATTTTGTTTAAACGAATGTGGAAATACCTGTCATGAACATTGTATGATGCAGTGTTACACTGTGTGTTTAGTGCTGCTTATATCAGCATAGCTAAAAGTGTCATTAATTTTGTGTGCATTATGTTTACTAATAAATTTTCTGCTAATAATTATGCATAGGTGATTTTAAATTACTTTATTTGGTATAAAGCACATTCATTATGTGCTTTTATGGAAATAATGACAAATGGGTGAGTAGGTGATGGTGAACTAAATCAGCTGAAATGCAGGGCTTAGCCACTTATAAAGCAAAACATTACTGTATGGCCTAAATAGAAGCATATGTACACATAGATGTAAGTGACTTGCACAGGATGAAAGGTTCTATGGATAGAAGAGCAAATTACAGGGAAAATATGTAATTATTTATATATACTAACCATCAGCAGAAACGTCTTCTAACAGCATATTGCCTAGCATTTTGGTTCTCCTATTTTCACTATAAAGCCAGAGAGCTAAAACAAAACAAAAGTGCTCATACAGTACTGTTTCGAACAAGATGATTTCAGGGCCACTGAGAGGGTTCCTTTCTCCCCCTTTTAAAAACATATCTTCAGGCCAAACAAATGATAAAATCAGTTCTTACAAGTATATTTTTCCCTCCACAGTGTGACTTTGGCAATATATTACAGCATAAAGCACAGGTGAGCTCTTTGAAAACCTGCCTTGTTACTCCAGCTCATCACTTTGTATAATAGGACACATGCTGTTAGGTCATAACTATAGACATAAGCTGTAGAGTGCTTATTTTACAGTATTAAAGTGAATCATTTGTGGGTTTTTGGAAGACTCTTTTACCTCTTAAATTATTGAGGGTCTCAAAGTGTATTTTTTAATGTCTTGTTTGCAATTTATTGTAAAGAAGAAAGAAAAAGATGAACTAGCCTCATGCAAATATATAGTAGAAAAAAATGTGTATTTTTAAAGCTTTCAGGTAATTGTGGGTATTCTTTAGCCACACCAAAACTTCACAAGTGCTGATTTATTAAAATAGTTATAATGGGATTGTACATATCAATGAATTCGTTCCACTAATACTCACTGATCTTTCTTGTACAATAAATGGATCTTTCCCCCTACCGGCTTTTATAATATTATGCATTGGCTATTTGGAAAATATTAATTCATGTTCGTCTCTAGTGTCAAAAACTCACTTTCATTAGTATCACCATGGTTATAAAAATGTCTTCAAATATTGAGATGCTGTCAAGCTCACAGTAGTAGGTATGAGTTTTCCAAGTCCTGATTTTAGCTTGAAAGTGTTAGCTTTATTATACACAACAAATACTTGTTATTTTCCTTGAAATGACAGACTCAACTTGACTTCTTTTTGAGAATGATAGTCAGTCATACTTTCAGATAGAAATGGTGTTCTGTGAAAAATTGGCTTGTTCAGCTCACAGTTAAATCACAAGTCTTTAACATGACCATACTTCAGTATGCAGAAGTGCTTTATGTGAACTTCCTACTTAGAATACTAAAAAGAGATTTCAGGATTTAATAACACCATGAATTTTTACTGTTTCATCAAGGACATTCTTAAGTGAAGCTGGCTACTTTAACGAAAACTGCAAGGGACAGTGAAGAGTGGAATGAATGCTAGTATAATTTGGTACTACAGCCTTTATTCATACTGAGAAACCAGCAGTTTTACCCACTTTTGCTTTTATGCAGTCATTACAAGTGTTGAACAGTGAGAAAGCAAGCAATGTCTTAATACTTTTAGAAAGTAATAAATTATTCTTATGTTTCATTTTCAATCAGTTTCTCAGGTTGAATTAGTATTCTTATAAGAACATTTAGGGCCATAGGTGGTGGTTGACACCTGTAATCCCAGCACTTTGGGAGGCCAAGTTGGGAGAATTACTTGGGACCAGGAGTTTGAGACTAGCCTGAGTAATGTGGCAAGACCCCATCTATATCAAAAAAGAATTAAAAATTTAGCTGAGCATGGTGGTGTGCACATTTCATCCCAGCTACATGGGAGGCTGAGGCAGGAGGATCGCTTGAGCCCAGGAGTCAAGCCTGCAGTGAGCCATGTTTGTACCACTGTGCTCCATCCTGGGTGGAAGAAAAAAACGCTGTCTCCAAAAAAAAAAAAAAAAAGTTATGACATCACGGGCCTTCTAGGGAATCTCAGGGGTCCACAAACCACATTTGGAGAACCACTGGTTTCCTAAATGAGCACACAGTATGTTAGTTTTTTAAAGTCCATTAAAGACTGGCCTCTTTTAAAATAAAAAGGCAATTAAGTTTGTAACTCAAACTACTTAAGCAAATATGATAGATGTATACTACAGGAAGATTTGGGAAATCTGAATCTCATTCACATTTATTAAAAGTTCTAAAAACTTTTTTGGCAACCACCACTGCTTCATAAATTGTTCTTGTGTTCCAGCATGAGGTCAGAAGAGTGAAAGTAGATATAATTTATTACCATTGTCTGTTAGTGTGGGGTCAATATTTAAAGGCAAGTCTGGCTCATTGATGTAGAAAAGACTTCACAGTTCAGGACATTATGTGCTGAAGAAAAAGGTCAAGAAACCCTCTGAAGGCCAGGATCCAGGAGAAAAATTTGCAGAAACTGTTTTGGTGAACAAATTTTACCAAAGCAAACAAGGTGTATCTCCCTCCACCCTCCATGCCCTACTCCCAGCAGGTACTTTACTAAGATGTTAACAATTCCCGAATTAATTTCATAAATGCACATTCTTATTTTATAGATCTGCAAATAGATCTCTGGCTATTTTGGAAGAGCCAATACATCCACTTTCAGTAAGTGTCACTTTCTTTGAGGTTCTATTTTTGTCTCATAGAGTTGTATTTAGTTCATGCTGAAGTCAAAATCACCCACCTTTAAGGCTTCCCTCTGTTGTGTCTAATCATCTTATATAAGGAGTGTTGTCCAGTGGGCATGCTGGAGTAAGAGCTGACTTGCAGCTCGGTTTAATTAGTGCACTCAGGGGAGTGAGTGCAAATAACAAATAACAAAATGTGTCATTTAAAAAAAATAATTTTCTATAGCACCAAACAATATAAATATTTGTAAATAGTCCTGACAAATATGCACAATCTCTGTGAATAGAACTAGAAAACAATTTAAATTTAAATCAGTTTAAATGCTATAAAAAGTTAAAAACTTCCTTCTTCACATATGATGGCCACAGGGCTACCATAGGGCCTATGTTTGCAGAAAACCAAAAATATTTTAAGATCCTGCTGTTTATATTTTTAAAATTAAAAGACATTTATCCCATCAGAATTGTTGTGAGGGACACGTGGGCACAAATGTGAACATTGCCATCTTAAGAGTTCTTAAAAAGTTTTCTTGAGTGGATATTTATGTTGCCTTTTTCCTTCTTTCAGGAAGAGAAGACTCCAGGGAAATCCTTCGAGCATGATCCCAAATGCAACTGTATTTTCAGATATTTGCGTACTCTTTTTCAAGTCATGAAACTAACAGCTCCATGTGCAATCGTAGCTTTGGTAAGATATTTCTTATCTATAAAGCATCTTTAACAACTGGTCTTCTACACAGGGTATGGCCGTGTTTCTAACTAAAAGTAGATTCCTGGAATTATCATCAGATCTTTTAAGAGAAACCTGTGCAAGCAAAGTAAATACACATATTTGAGTTTAACCTTCATTATGGTTTAAAATGATGCCAGTGCTTTTCTTATCACAGAATAATTGCTATTAAAGGCAGCAGGAGAGATTTCTGGTTTCTCCTTCAACAGATTCCAATGTAGATCTCAGCTGAGTCCCAGGCCATATTCCCTGGGCACTTCTGATGCATGCTGTGACTGGGAGCTGCTGCTCTGAATGCTTTGTTGTTCCTGCTGACCTCTTGTGCCTGCTCCATAAATTGCCCAGGAATGTGGTACCAGTAAGACTTGGACACAGGCTTTGCTAGATAGCCTGCTAAGCTGCAGCTGTGTCCTTACCTCTACATCATTCTCACAGAATCACTGTAGTGAGACTCATTCTGAATAGGAAGTCCTCTTCAGGTGGCTGGGATTGGCTTACCCCTCCCTACACTGACCCATAGAGGAATGTCAACCACACAGCCAGGAGAGAAAAGATAGAGCAGTACCCTCTCCTTTAGCATCTGGCGAGAGCTTAGAAGAGAAGGCTTTTGCTGGGTACCTGCATAGAAACCCCTCCGTGGGCACTGGATCAGACGCAGGCCTCTTCATCGAGCTGCAGGCCTTTTGGAATGCTCAGCACCTGCTGGCAGGAAGCAGGAGTGGAACTTCCAGCTGGAGAGAGAGAGAGAGCTGATGCTGGGGGGGAAAGCTGGATTGGAAGAAGGGGGTGTTCACTGTAGACAGGCTAAATTTGGTGTGCCTGTAAGATAGCAGAGTGGCCGTGTGCAGTCAATATTTGGATCATTGGGACTGCAGCATGAATCTGAACTAGAAATAAGGAATGAAGACTAAGAGCACCTGCTCAAGACTGGGCACAGTGGCTCACACCTGGAATCCCAGCACTTTCGGAGGCTGAGGAAGGCGGATCACCTGAGGTAGGCGGATCACCTGAGGTAGGCGGATCACCTGAGGTCAGGAGTTCAAGAGCAGCCTGGCCAACATGGTGAAACCCTGTCTACTAAAAAATACAAAAAATTAGCTGGGTGTGGTGGTGGGCACCTGTAATCCCAGCTATTCAGGAGGCCGAGGCAGGAGAATCGCTTGAACCCAGGAGACGGAGGTTGCAGTAAGCCGAGATTGTGCCCCTGCTCTCCAGCCTGGGCAACGGGAGCGAAACTCTGTCTCAAAGAAAAAAGAGTAGCTGCTCAAATGCAGAGAAAGTGTTTAGAATGAAAGTGGAGAAGCCGGGGATGGTGGAACACACCTATAGTCCCATCTACTCAGGAGGCCGAGGCAGGAGAATCCCTTGAGATCAGGAGTTTCTGTCCGGCCTGGGCAGCATAGCAAGACCCCATCTCTAAAAAGGAAAAGAAAAGGAGGACAGAAGATAGCTCTGTAAGGACTACCAGCATGTAAGGGACAAGCCTTCAGTAAAGTGGCTAGAGTGGGAGGAGGAAGAGCAGGAGAGGATAATAAAAGAAGAACAAAGGATAGGAAAGGCTGTGGTCACAGTGCTAAATGTTGCAAGAAGTTGTCTGTTCCATAAACACCCCCTGGATGCCGACCTTGTCCCACTCTTCTAAGTGCTGGGGAAGAGAAGAGGACAGGTTGAACACAGTCCTTGTCTTTATGAGCTTATGTTGTAATGAGGAAAGCATTTTTTTAGGTTATGGAAAATAGCAAAACGATAAAGCAGGATAAAGACAGAGTGATGGGAGGGGCTCACTATTTCAGAAAGGATGATCAGTAAGAGCCTCTCTAGAGAGGTCACATTTGAACAGTGACCTGACTATAAAGCGAGGACGATAAGGAGTGCTGGCATGACAGGCAGTGGGATGAGTGCAAGGACTGAGACAGGAACACATTTCATGTGTGTTCAAGGAACAAACAGCAGGGCCCCGTGTGGTGAGAGGAATGAAGAAAAGAACAGAAGAGATGAGGCCGCACAGGCAGTGCCACAGCTCACAGAGCCCTTTGGCTTGCAGGCCATAAGAAGGAGTTCAGCCAGTTTGATGGGGACACTCATGGTAGGTCTTGAGCCGGGGGAGTGCAGTGTTCTTAATTTAAGAGGTTATGGCGACTGCTTTGGGGAAAGCAGACCACAGTTGGGAGGAAGGTTGGGGCAGAGAAGAGGACCATGAAGCAACTAGGGTGATATAGGCGAGCCATTACCCATCGTGGCTCAGAATCTGAAGCAGGCAGCCTACCCGTGAAGGCAGGCATAGAGGGATTGCACACAGATTGGAACAGGGTAACTCACACGTAAGTATTAGTCCCCAGGAGCTAGGCCAATGGCCATTCCCTGGACAAGATTAAGGCCAGCTTGGGGAGTGGAGCCTTAGGGTGAAGGGCTCTGGTTTGTAGGGGTCAAGACTCCGAGGACCTTGGCAAGAGGAGTCTCAGGCAAGTGATGGGGATGGGTGAGGTGGGTTAATGAGAGATGGGAGGTGAGGAGCTGGCAACAGGGCCTGATGCTGTAAGCAAATGAGAGGATGCACCTGGGGAGCTGTGGGGAGCAGGATGGGAACAAGAAACACATTTGTATTGGGGGAAATCTCTGGCAGAGAGGGAGAAAGTCTTCAAGAAGAGGTGATTTGGAGAACAGTATTCTACAAATGTGGGATGGGATCCACCGTGCTGACAGAAGAGTTGGTGTTAAAAAAGATTCCTCACTGACCCAGGAGGGCAAGTGGTATCAGTGAGTGTCAGCAGCTCCAGCTTACCAGTAAAGGTGACAGGAAGTTGAGGGCTCACCAATGCTGTTCAAGTGCTCTCTAATGAATGCTGTGGACTTGAACCCTGGGAGGGAGGGTCATTCCTAGGATACTCGATAGTGCAGAGTTAGGGGGAAAGGGAGCAGAATCTCTCATAAGAACATATCACGTTCCACAGCCATTTGATTTTGAAAACACAGTTGAGTTTGGAGAACATTGCCAGATCTGAGCCGCCGATCTATCACCTTCGGACAATAAATGAACTCTCTTAAAATGAACTGTTCTCCTTTGGTCTTGATACAAAGACTTCAAGTAGCATAGAGACATACTCTTCTGCAGAGCACCCTCTGGGGTGGCAACGCCTCACAGCTCACCTCTGTCACCTTCACTCAGCTGGTCCCTCACCTAGTTCTTAATAGGATAGAGATTGGAAAGATAGAAAATGCTTTCTGAGATTGTCTCAAAAACTGCTTGGCAGGTTGAGAGGAACCCCAGGGATACAGAGGCCAACAGCTGTCTGTACATAAAAACTAACCGAATTGACTGAATGCAGATACTGTAGGACAAGAAACGAGTTTTCATGAAGTGATTGTGGAGACATGGAAAATAGGGGCTGTGAGCAGGACCCTCCTTTCACACACATGCGTTCCTTAACAAGGGACTGAATATGGAGATTATTTCTGAGCCACAGAGACCTGCACTTGTCATGCTGTCTGCACGGCAGGCATTGGGAAGTGCTCTTGACCCGCAGTTCCTCAGCTGGTGTCCCAAGAGTGGGTTATTGTGAAAAGGAGAAGACAGCAGTGTTCTCAGTATCACTTGGGCGTTAACGTTTTCAAGCATGGCACACCTGTAAAATTCCTACCTGCCAGCCAGGTGTGACGCCTCACATGGACGGCACTGGAGTGTTTCCTGAACAACCTTAATCTGCACTGGGCCTGAGTTTGTGCTGCCTTTCATGAGTGTGAAGGTGGTAATGGTGCCTCTCTTCATGCCCACAGGGATGTCCAGTCATCCCTGTGACCGAAATTGGGCTGGAAATGTCTATGGGCAGAGTAGGCTGCAGAGGTATCTCAGTATGACTGTGATTTGGCCTCTTGCTTTGTCTGAGCAAAGTCTCTGCAGAGCATAAGAATAAAAGGCACTTACTTTCTGGTCAAAACCAGAAGAAATCTTTCATTCTTAAATGTTCGTATCACCACACTTAAACTGAACTGAAATCAAAGAGCAGCGCTCTATTTTGCAGGTGTACATTGAACGACTTCTAACTAATGCTAACATCGATCTATGTCCTACTAATTGGAAAAAGATTGTCCTTGGAGCTGTGCTTCTTGCCTCCAAGGTTTGGAGAAATGGTGGTCTGTGGAGTGTGGATGACAGCCAGAATCCCAAGGACATTGCAGTTGAGAACATGTGAGTTTGTAAGGTTTTGGCGAACAGTGTAACCAATTTCCATACCTCATTTGCTCTCCAAGTTAACATTGTAAAAAATATCTTTATAGGTTTCATTGTGCAGATAAAGGAAATAGGCATAAGACAACAGACTTCTCTCTATCCAGCTTTAGTGTAACAGTTTATATTTTCTGGCATTCATGGGTAGGTCTTGACGTGTTATTGTTGTAATAACCTCCTGGATAAACTGAAAAGTATTTTTCTGATTGTTTTTTGGCAACCCTCTTACAAGTGTCCTATGAGAATGACACAGTACAGTAAATATCTTTATACATTTTTAGAAGCTATCTGCCAGTTTCAGTCCCTTTTTAAAGGGCGAACATCTGGCCTTTGAAATAATTGGCCACACTGTTAAGGTCTTAAGGACTCTGGACTGTGGAGAAGTTTTAGCTTCAACCTAAGTCCCCTATTGTGTAGCTTCTTTTGCTGGCCCTTTCCTCCCCCTTTTATCTGAAGATCTTTTTTTATAGGAACCTTGAGATACGAAGTTAAACAGCCATAGATTCCTGTGCCCTGCCCCTCCCCACTGGGAGCGTTGCGTGTGTTTGGAAATCAGCCTGATGAGTTAGGACCTCCAACGTTCGCCTGTGGTGTGAAAAGCATTTCTGGGGCATCTCCCCATGCCCACCACACTCACAAGGCTCCATGGATACTCAGACATCCACGGCAGCACTCTGGGGTCTGGAGTTGCCCATGGCAGTGCAAGGAGCCTTGCAGAGGCATGGGGTTCCTCCCAGATGCACCAACACCACACAGCTTCTCCAGGACTCCCTTCCAATCCGGCCTCGTGACTGCTGTGAAGGGACAGGCCCTGGAGCCTGGCAGGCAGGGTGAGCAGGGAGGTGTTACCAGCAGAGCCTTCCTGGGTGCCCGCTGGACAGTGAGGACAGCTGTGCAGGCTGCATCTGTGCAAGACAAGGGAGCAGCTCTTGTTCACATTGAGCAGCAGCAGCCCATCAAGATCATTCCAGGCAGTGGCACAAGTTAGTTTCGTGACCTTTGTCCATGACTCCAGATAATACTATCATTCTGAATCACCTCAGTGTATGTCTGCAATTGAAGATACAGTGTCTATTGTAGATATACCTCAGTGTGTATCTACATTCAAAAATGACCCCTTTGCGGCTGAGCTCAGTGGCTCATGCCTGTTATCCCAGCACTTCAGAAGGCTGAGGTGAGTGGATCGCTTGAGCTCAGGAGTTGAAGACCTGCTGAGTAACACAGCAAACCCCGTCTGTACAAATTTTTTTAAAAAAATTATCTGGGCATGGTGGCAGGCAACTGTAGTAATCCCAGCTACCTGGGAGTCTGAGGTGGGAGAATTGCCCGAGCCTGGGAAGTTGAGGCTGTAGTGAACTGTGATCACATCACTGCACACCAGCCCTGGGTGATGGAGCCAGACCCTGTCTCGAAAACAAAAACAAAAATTCTATTTTTGCCACCACTTTGCTAACAGTATAAACCAAGTGATCGTGGTGGTATTTCTGGTAGCCATTTTAGCAAAGAGTATGACCGCAAATGAATTTGAAACGGAAGTGCTTTGGACGTTGCAAACACTAAAGTGGCCTTGATCATAGTCATCCATTTGAAAACTGGTCCCTTGAAGGAAGCAAGGTTTGTGACTGCCTGAGTTCTCCTTGCCTGCTGCCTAGCCAGAGCTGATTTATTAAGACAGGGGAATTGCAATAGAGAAAGAGTTTAGTTCATGCAGAGGCAGCTGTACGGGAGACCAGTTTTACTGTTACTCAAATTAGCCTCTCCAAAAACTCTGGGATGGTTTTTTAAAGAATAATTTGGTGGGTAGGGGGTCAGAAAGTGGGGAGTGCTGTTGGTCGCATCAGAGATGGAATCAGAGAGCGTTGAAGCTGTACTCCTGCACTGAGTTGGCTTCTGGGTGGGGGCCACAAAACCAGATGAGCCAAGTTTGTTGATTGGAGTGGTGCCACCTGATCCCAGTACAGGGCCTGCAAAATATCTCAAGCACTGATCTTAGGTTTTACAATAGTGATATTATTCCCAGGAGCAATATGGGGGAGGTTCAGACTCTTGCAGACTTCAGCTGCATGACTCTTAAACCATAATTTCTAATCTTGTGGCTAATTTGTTAGTCCTGGAAAGGCAGTCCAGTCCCCAGGCAGGAAGCAGGTTTCTTCTGGGAAAGGGCTGCTACCGTCTTTGTTTCAAAGTTAAACTATAAACTAAGTTCATCCCAAAGTTAGTTTGGCCTCTGCCTAGGAATCAACAAGGACAGCTTGGAGGTTAGAAGTTAATTCAATAATTCAAGTTATATATATATATATAATTCAAATATATATATATATATATACTTAAATTTCTATAGACTTACCGACATGTGAACAGAAAATTAATTTTGGAAGTAGGTTCAGCTGGGTTTTAAGTTCAGCAAATTAGATCACCACATCTTGGCTCGTGGTCTAACTGTCCCCCTTACAGGAGAATATCAAGCATTTGTTGACTTAGCCACTGGGTAAAATATTAAAAACTTTCAATAAAATATTAAAAACTTTCAAACCAAGAAACCAAATATATTGTTCAGATACTACTCATTTTTAAGCAATTAACTCATTACAGAGGTTACTCTGAAAACAGCCAGATTTACTCTGTGTACCTATTAATTTAGCCTTGGTGAGGGCGGCTGGATGAGCATGTGGCAGAGGACAGCTCCCAGCCCTTTCATCTCCCACTGTATTCAACTCCCCCAAATCCCATTCTGGCCAGGGGTGAGAGATGCTGAGCACTTCAGGGTTGCATTCCCAACTCAGGAGCAAGACTGCGTGTATAAGGCCAGGGCCCTACTGGAAATCACATCATAAAATGGGTTTAGTCGAGCCAAAATGTCTCTCCTTGATTTTTCTGCCTTTCAAACTTTAAAGAATATCCTTGCCCTGTCATAGTGGCAGTTTCAACTCTTCATACTACTAAGGTGAGCAGAAACTTGCAGTATGCCCCCTTGACATAGCCTTGCGGGCTGGAGCAGAGGGAAGGGGATCTTTTTGCCATGGAATGTAGCTTGCTTATAAGTATTTATTTGGGATGAATCCTTCTTGTAGCCTTAGAGTTTTTCCTCCTCTGAGATAATACGGTGGCTCTCCATGGGTCCATTTTTTGCCGTGGTGATGCGCCCAGTCCTCCTGTTGGTGCTTCTCTACTTCAGTTAGCCCCTTCCTGTTATGGTCCTGGTAAAAATGCCTGGAGGTCCTTCAGAGCTAATAAATGGCACCCATCATTCCCGTCATGTGATTGCTATTGCGGGGCTTGTGAGTGAGCATGGAGTTTGAGTTGTGCAGCTGCCCTAAGGGAACTCTGAAGAATGAGCCCCGAGTCCACAGCAGGAGTGCACAAGAGGCTTCCACCTTTCCCTCATCCTAAACTTGGGGTGCTGGGATGCAGAAGAGACCCCAAGCAGCTGTGTCTTGTTTGCACATTAGTGTAGGAACCCAACCAGGCAGCCTTTATTTGTTTCAAAACAGAATTTAGAGCATCCTAGTAGCTCAGAATGGTATTTTTAAAGATAACCCACTTGACTAGAATTGTCCTATGTTGGTTTTATTGTGTTTTTCCTCCCCTAGGGGCAAGATGGATAAGTGTTTCTTAGAGCTACTTGAATTTAATATTCATGTATCTGCCAGTGTCTATGCAAAATATTACTTCGATCTGCGTGCCTTGGCATATGGCCATGACCTGTATTTTCTATTTGGTTCTCTTCACAAAGATAAAGCACAGAAACTGGAGGTAAGGATGTGAAGTCACTTAGTGGAATTTTCCATCGGCCACAAAAGCCAACATCTGTTACAAAATCATCTTAAGTAGTGATTAGGAAAACGAAAGCCTTAAAATTAACAGACCAAAGAGCTTATTTCTTTGGCATCATATTTCTTATCTGTTAAAGTTTATAGAAGGATCCATATTCTTTATTAATTAATTAATTAATTTTTTGTTTTTTGAGACAGAGTTTAGCTCTTGTTGCCCAGGCTGGAGTGCAATGATGCGATCTTGGCTCATGGCAACCCCCGCCTCCTGGGTTCAAGCAATTCTCCTTCCTCAGCCTCCTGAGTAGCTGGGATTACAGGCACGTGCCACCACACCCAGCTAATTTTGTATTTTTAGTAGAGATGGGGTTTCTCCATGTTGGTCAGGCTGGTCTTGAACTCCCGACCTCAGGAGATCCACCCTCCTCGGCCTCCCAAAGTGCTGGGATTATAGGTGTGAGCCACAGCCAATGATCCTCCATATACTTTTTTTTTTTCTGAGATGGAGTTTCACTCTTGTTGCCCAGGCTGGAGTGCAATGGCACGATCTTGGCCCACTGCAACCTCTGCCTCCCGGGTTCAAGCAATTCTTCTGCCTCAACCTCCCAAGTAGCTGGGATTACAGGCATGTGCCACCATGCCTGGCTAATTTTTTATTTTTAGTAGAGACGGTTTCGCCATGTTGGTCAGGCTGGTCTCGAACTCCTGACCTCAGGTGATCCTCCCACCTTGGCCTCCCAAAGTGCTGGACTTACAGGCATGAGCCACTGCGCCAGCCAGTGATCCATATTCTTAAAAAATTATTGATATTCTTTCTGCTATGACCATAATTCAGAATATTTTTAATTACATTTAATCTGATTCTCATGGGTTTTGTTTTTAACCTCTATCCATTCAGACAACAATACGTGAAAAAATGCAATTGTATTCCTAATTATATCTGTATACACAATGCACTTACCACTCTTGACTGTCTTTTACTTACACAGTTTGGAAATTTATGTCATTGTCTACTGTATATAACACAGTGTAGTCCCATGAGTTTATTAGACAAAGCAGTAGTGGCTGAGAGACTTGTACTTAGACTGCATACGGTGCCAGTGTTTCAAGTACTGTCTGTAGGAAGGACATGGGTTTTTAATGAAAATGGTAACTTTCATGGGGCAACGTAGGATTTCTGGCTTATGACCCTTGGTGGGTATATAGGAAAATTACAACTGAAATAGACACATATAAAATTGGCACTTTTTCTGGTATCTTGGTGGTACTTTAGAATAATACGTTTTTCTACCACAATGTGCAAGTAAAGTAGCACCTTATGCTGCTTCAGTCATTAGACTTCTTGGATGTTCCAAAATAGCCCAGCACACACCTGTCTCATTAAAATTTGCTTTGAGTACATAGTAACTAATAAAGATAGGGTAGAATTTGAATCGCTGAGTAAATTGATTTTCTGGCACAAGTGCATGTTTATTATGTTGAAGGAACAGGTGCACAGGTAACGGATGATATTGTTGTTAGGATCTTGTCACAATACTCTTGAAATCTTTGGGAGTCCTATTTTATTTTTTATGTAACTGTATCATTAAGCGATGAGCCCAATTTTAAAATAACTTAATAAAGTAAGTTCCTCTTGGCTCTGGCAATCTATTCATAGCCCTTAAAGGAGAACACCTTAGTGAATGGGCAGGGAGTAGCATCCTCAGAACCTGGCCCTGTAAACCTCAGCCAAAGCAGCTGCAAAGGAACCATCTAAAGGAATCTGTATGTGTGGCTTCTCATCAGCGGTGCCTTTTAAAAAATGCTGGAGCCCGGCCAGGTGCGGTGGCTCACACCTGTAATTCCAGCACTTTGGGAGGCCAAGGCGGGTGGGTCACGAGGTCAGGAGATTGAGACCATCCTGGCTAACACGGTGAAACCCCATCTCTACTAAAAACACAAAAAATCAGCTAGGCGCAGTGGCGGGCGCCTGTAGTCCCAACTACTCGGGAGGCTGAGGCAGGAGAATGGCGTGAACCCGGGAGTCGGAGCTTGCAGTGAGTGGAGATCACGCCACTGCCTCCAGCCTGGCGACAGAGCGAGACTCCGTCTCAAAAAAAAAAAAATAATAAGTTGGAGCCCTTTTTAAAATTATACCTGTTTTCTCTTTGATTTACTTTCCTAGGCTGTCACGGCCTGTGAATACAAAGACTTGCATCGAGATGCCGCTGCAATGAAAAGGGCTGTCAGCATGAACTTCATTGGTATTCGGTGCTCTAATGCCATCTTAAAGAGAGAAATTAGCCTTAAAAGACCCTGAGCTTCTCAACTGTAAAGAGTAGAAAATATCACTTCTGCTGAAAGAAACAACAAAATTAGGATTTTCTTTTTTTTTCTTTGTTTTGTTATTTGTTTTGTAAATTGTTGTTTGTTGTTGTTGTTAGTGTTTAGGATTTTCATCGAGAGGAAACATCTTCAAGTTAGCCACATTGTGGAACTGGGTGATGGTGGTATGAACAGTGGGTGCCAGGTGCTTCCTGCCCTTCCTCTTCCACTGGGTCCAGATGGCATTCCTAGGGCACCACCTTGAACAACTCTTGGGGAGAAGCAGTGTCACATGGACACAGCACATCCCAGCTCAGAGTCCACAGTCACCCACAGTCTCAAGCAGGTGCCAGTCGTGTCCACAGTCACCCACAGTCCCTAGCAGGTGACAGTAGTCTGAACTGAGCTAGAGCTCAAAAAACTTTAGAATTGGCTCCAGATTTGTGAGAGCACCTGGGTTTGGTTCTCTGTCCACTGAGGCACTGAATGCATGATGGCCCAAAACTCAACAATGGCTGAGAGAGAGTGGCATCGGGGCGAGGCTGTCATTACTCCAAGCACCAGGGTGGCTCAGGCCTGCTTATCTAGTCTTTGGAGGGAATCTGTGCATGTGAAATGAGGCCCCTGCGTCATGATTATAAAGGAAGAGATGAAATCAGTTCATCTTCCCCCAGGCCGATAATGGTCACACCACCTAGGGAAGCAGTAAAAGACCTGGCCTTGGGATTGTTAGGGGAGCTACCGAAGTGAAAACTGAATTTACCCAGTTCCAGGAAAACAACAAGAGAGGAACATCTGGGTTCAAATCTTTATCAGAAGATCATTTTCCCAGCTAATCTTGCCCTGGTGCATTATATGGTCTCAGCACTTGCCAACAAAACAAAAGCCTCTCAATAATTCTAACACAGGGTCACACCACAACTCACATTTTCCAGTGCACCTCAGTGGTTCAAGAGATTGCTGGTGCTGCCTGCACCTGTCAGTCTGTTCACATATGGAGAGGAGCAGCGGTTCTCACAGGAGCCACTTCTGCATCCTGAGGAAGTTTGCCCACACAGTTCTGGTTGTAATAACTGGTGGCGCCCACTGACATGCAGTCAACAATGGGACTCCTATGGTGCACAGGACTGCCCCCCTTCTCAATCAAGAAAGAGTTTTCTGGCATCCAAAATAGAAGGCGCTGAGGATCAACTGCCCCAGAGTCTACAAGGGAAACACTTTCTGAGACTTTCTTTTTTCTTACAAGACCAGATCCCCACCAATGTGAGACATTAGATCAAGTTTTTGTGCAAGGGTGGATGTGGGGGGCAGAATCCTAAGATGCTGTTATCTCTGCTGTCTTTTGTTACACCCTGAATCTTTCCTTGGGTATGGCCAGGCCTGTGCCTCGTTCTAGACATTTGAATATGGCAAAGTGAGGGAGTGGCCTTCTAGGAGTTACCTTTCCTTTTATCAGGAACAATAGGAATCCCTATTTCTTGCTTTTATTTTCACAGTGCAGTGGTTTGGAATATCCCACTGTTGATTTGTGATTTCCTACTCCAACCATAATCTATGGCCCTTTATATGTAACTGAATATTTTCATGTATTGATATTTTGTGTCTGAAGATAAAATATTAGACTAAACATGTTAAAACATTTCATGCAAAACTTCAGTGATTGTAGAGTCTACTCTTTGGTGAATACACAAATTTATCTATTTTATATATTAAAAGTTGTATTAGTTGTGATAATGATATTTTCTTTATCTTCACTTGTTATAGTTAAATTTTTCCAAAATTAATGATATTGTATCTTATATTTGATTTAAAATACTACTAGGATATTTAGATTGATAGTTGAAAATAAACGGCAAAAGAAGAATTGCTGAAACCTAGTGATAATGTACTTAGGATGGGTTTATTATCTGTTATCCCTATCATTGTTAAATGTTTAAATTTCCATGAAAACCTCTACATAAGAACTTAAAATTTTGTGTAAAATCCTTCGTGCCCTGCACTTTAGCTCCACTGAATAATTAATAAAAGGAAAATGGATTCTCCTGTGGAAAGTTCTGCTGGACTCTCCCTTTCTTTTCCCTGCAACGTGGGGAGAGCGTTTTGAGGTCACCATGGGGTGAGGCGGCCATGAGTGCCGGGAGGAGTGTGTGTGTGGAGATGCGTTTAGTGGCCACGATTCTCCCTTGGGTCTTTCTGGTTGTGGGTGGTGGCTTTGAGAATGGTTTCTGAGGATCCTCTCCAGGGGAGTCCTCCGCTTGTGAGGTCTCCCTCTGGAGAGGGAGTGAGGATGTCTGGGGAGGGATTCATAGGATCGCCCCTGTGTGACAGAGGCGCCCTGTGCGGGGTCTCCGGGAAAGCATCTTTTTAGGGGTGGTGGGGGGAAGCCATCGCCTGAGTGGAGGGTGGGGCCTGGTCACCCCTGTAGGGTGGGCGGGATGTCTGACGGAGTGCTGACGGGTCGCCTGTGTTTCGGGGTCGCTGTGCAGGGTCTCAGTACAGCCCTTGACGTGGGGAAGTCATTGTGGAGACTCCGAGGTGGTTGGGACGGGGAAGAGGGCAGCCTGGGCAGTTGCCGTGGTGTGTCAGCGTCGCTGATGCCAGGAGACAGGTTTGAGAGGGGTCTTTGGATGGGAATAATTGTGGAGTCCCCACATTCCCGGCGGGCGGGGAAAACTCGAGGGTGCTCCAAGGCCAGAGGTCAATGCGGGGTGCACAGGAATAATCTAGGGGGGCTCACAGGAGAATGATGGCTCCCCCGAGGGGTAAAAAGTGTGGAAGGAAGGGGCCTCAGCAAGTTAGGTCCTGCAGGGACCTTCTGTAGGGCGTCTGTGAGATAGATCCATGGGGCCTCTAGGGTCGCGCCTACCCGGGGCGGGGTATTTTCCTGGCGTCAGACCTTTCTGGGTCCCGGAGGAAGGGCTTCGCCCTCCGCACCGCCCGGTGGAGGCGGCCAGGAGGCCGGGGCTCCCGCCTGGCACACGTGGCGCTTGGCAAACTCAGTTCGGGGGAGTCGTGGTGCTCCTGGGCAGGGCACCTCCTCCAGCCTTGGAGACAGCGGGGCCACCCCTTAAGGGCCGGCAGCAGGAAAGGACGGAGCTAGTCGCGCACCTCTGCATCCTTTTATTACGGAATTGGAATTGGGTTTACTTGGCCGACGCTGCGGAGCGGAGGGTGAGGTTGGTGCTCTCCCTGCTCCTTCTCTGCCAGGGGCAGTTTCCAGCGTCCAAGCCCCTGGGATCAAGCCCCTGGGATCACGCTCCGCCTACTGAGGGGAGCGCGGCCTGGTGCGGGGGGCGACCCCAGGCTCCCGGGACTGTCAGGGGACATCTGCACCATGTGAGCGCCACGCCTGCCCCACAGCTCCTGAGCCAGCCAACACCGGCGCCCGGTGCAGAACGCGGACCCGCAGCCCGAGCTCTGGAGGTGGACAATTTTGCTCCAGAGCGAGCGGCGACAGGTAGGGCTACAAACAGAGGGAATGCGGAGGGCTGGCCAAAAAAATGAAAAGAAAAAAAGGCAAATGATTGAATGTGGTAGTCATGAAATGTGGAGTTTCGTATTAGATTTGAGTGTTACACTGGGTTCAGAATGAGTGACTACAGTGCAGTTTTAGGACTGGCGGTAGACAACTGTAAAACTCTAGGCAACTGCAGATAGGAGAGTCGTTGATAACCTTTCTGTGAGATATCTCTCTCGATCTGTGTTTGATAAGAAATATGCCCAACCCTACGAGTACAGCTTTCACATTCCTAACAATCTGAGTCACTCTGAGTCAGAGTGGTCTTCAATAAATTACAATCATTTCCTTTGCTTTTCTGACCTGGTTAAACGAATCGCATGGTTCCTGCCCATTAATACCCCTGCATCAGTAACCAGATCTTTGCGTGTTCGCTTGCTGCCTCCCTTTTCTTTATTATGCTTTGAAATGGACAAGAAATAGATTTCATTTTTACAATCTGTGACTTGGGTTTCTGAAAATCTTAAACAACCTTAGTGTATGCTGACATGTTAATTTCTTAAAACGCTTTACTGAGGTATACTTTATATAATCACATATTTTAAGTACAACACCAGGCTATTTAGTATATTTATAGAGCCATGTGAGCTTAATTACCACCTAAGTTTAGAATATTTGTATCCCTTAAGAGGAAAATGCATCCTATTTGCATTCGCCTTTGCCATGTCAGATCTAGACAACAATGAATTTTATGTCTCTCAGAGTTTCTAATAGCCAGGATCATGGATTATGTGGTCTTTTGTTACTGGTTTCTTTCACTTAGCCTAATGTTTTTGGGTTTCATTTCTGTTGTAGCTTGCATCACTACATAATTCCTCCTGGATGGCCAGTAGCGTTCTGTTGCATGGACATGACCACATGTTATGAGTATTCATATAAGAGTCTTTGTATGATTATAGGAATTTCATTTCCTTTGCATACTAACTTTGGGTTAGAATTTCTGTGTCCTATGGTGATTTTATGTGCAACATTTTGAGGGATAGCCACATTTTTATTTCGTATTGTTTTGTTTTCAAGGTGGCGCAATATTTTACATTCCTATTTGCAGCATATGTGAGTTCCATATTCTCCACTTCTTTTCTAACATTTGTCATTGTATCTTTGGTATAGCCATTTTAGTGGGTGTCAACTAGTATTAATTGTGGTTTGACTTGTATTTTCTTAACAACTAATGAAATTGAGCAAATTAACAAATTGCGTATCTTCTATGGAAAATGTCTATTCAAATCTATTGTCCATTTTTAATTGGCCAATAGTTGTTTTAAGAGTTTTTTATATATTCTAGATACTAGCTTCTCTTAGTTTGGTTTTTAAGACTCCATATATAAACGAGATTTTATATATATATATATATATATATATATATATAAAAATGTTCTTCATAAACCCTAATAGACCCAAATAATGTATACAATTTATTTTCTCCCATTAAGCAGCATATTTTTTCATATTCTTTTTGATGTTCTAAAAACAAATTTCCAATTCAATAAAGTATAAATTATTTTTTCAATAAAATTGTGCCTTTGGTGTAATATCTTAGACATATTTATGTAACCCAAGAATACAAATATTAACTATAAGATTTCTCCAAAGAATTTTGTGTTTAACCTCTTACATTTTGATATATTACCCTTTTTGAGTATTTTTGGGGTCTGCAGTTTGAGTTAGGGGTCCACTTTTTCCTTTTGCAAAGTGTATATTTAATTTTCCCAGCAAAATTTTTTGAAAAGACATTTATTTTCCTATTAAAATTTCTTGGCATCTTTGACACAATCAATTTACCATAAATTAATGTGTTTATTAGTGACCCTTCTATTCTATTCTGTTGGCCTACATGAATCTATACTTATGCTAGTACCAGACTATAACATTGCAGTAAAAATTGATACTGGATGGGTGAGCATGGTGGCTCACACTTGTAATCCAAGTCATTCAGTTGGCTGGCAGCAACCCCTGGTAGGATTCTGGATAGAAGCTGCTTTTCATCTTAGATTTTAACAGAAACTCAGGGTGAAAACTTTTCAAGACTCAAAAAAGCCCAAGTCTCTTAAATTTTTAGTGTAATTTTGGGTATCAGAAAATCAGTATTTTCAGCATCTCTGAAATCACAATGCAAAAATAGCCCCAGCTTCATAAGGCCAGCCCTTGGTATCTCTGTTCTGCAAAGTAGGGTAAGATGACGCCACAAAAGGCAGGTTGTATGCAACATTATCCTCACTCCAACAACAGAACTATCACACTTTAAGTAATCCAGGGTGTCTTTAAATTATAAGACATAAAGAAAAACTTTCTTGAGAGGGAAAATTTTACAAATCAGAGAAAAAGTTTCTAGAACATAACATTTACATCTTATAACAAATAAATTCTATGACCTTATTCTTTCCCTATGAATACATTAGTTTTTCCATAATACTTTTAATTTTTAGCTTGAAAATACCAGTTACTTAAACAACACAAAGACACAAAACGAAACCCCAGAAATGTATTTTTTTTTTTTTTTTGAGGCAGGGTCTTACTCTGTCACCCAGGTTGGAGTACAGTGGTTGGATCTCAGCTCACTGCAGCCTCAATCTCCCTGGCTCAAGCAATCTTCCCACCTCTGCCTCCTAAGTAGTTGGGACTACAGAGCCATGGCACCACACCTCACTAATTTTTGTTTTGTTTTTAGAGATGGGGTATTGCTATCTTGCCCAGGTTGGTCAAGAGATCCACCTGCCTTCACCTCTCAAAATGATTACAAGTATGGGCCATCATCCCTGGCCTAATTTTTTAAGCCGATAAACAATACATACAATATTTAAATCAATGTACAAAAATCACAAGCATTCTTGTACACCAATCACAGACAAACAGAGAGCCAAATCACGAGTGAGCTCCCATTCACAATTGCTTCAAAGAGAATAAAATACCTAGGAATCCAACTTACAAGGGATGTGAAGGACCTCTTCAAGGAGAACTACAAACCACTGCTCAGTGAAATAAAAGAGGATACAAACAAATGGAAGAACATTCCATGCTCATGGGTTGGAAGAATCAATATCGTGAAAATGGCCATACTGCCCAAGGTAATTTATAGATTCAATGCCATCCCCATCAAGCTACCAATGACTTTCTTCACAGAATTGGAAAAAACTACTTTAAAGTTCATATGGAACCAAAAAAGAGCCCGCATCGCCAAGTCAATCCTAAGCCAAAAGAACAAAGCTGGAGGCATCATGCTACCTGACTTCGAACTATATTACAAGGCTACAGTAACCAAAACAGCATGGTACTGGTACAACAATAGAGACATAGATCAATGGAACAGAACAGAGCCCTCAGAAATGATGCCGTATATCTACAACTATCTGATCTTTGACAAATCTGACAAAAACAAGAAATGGGGAAAGGATTCCCTATTTAATAAATGGTGCTGGGAAAACTGGCTAGCCATATGTAGAAAGCTGAAATTGGATCCCTTCCTAACACTTTATACAAAAATTAATTCAAGATGGATTAAAGACTTAAATGTTAGGCCTAATACCATTAAAATCCTACAAGAAAACCTAGGCAATACCATTCAGGACATAGGCGCGGGCAAGGACTTCATGTCTAAAACACCAAAAGCAATGGCAACAAAAGCCAAAATTGACAAATGGGATCTAATTAAACTAAAGAGCTTCTGCACAGCAAAAGAAACTACCATCAGAGTGAACAGGCAACCTACAGAATGGGAGAAAATTTTTGCAACCTACTCATCTGACAAAGGGCTAATATCCAGAATCTACAATGAACTCAAACAAATTTACAAGAAAAAAACAACCCCATCAAAAAGTGGGCAAAGGACATGAACAGACACTTCTCAAAAGAAGACATTTATGCAGCCAAAAAACACATGAAAAAATGCTCATCATCACTGGCCATCAGAGAAATGCAAATCAAAACCACAGTGAGATACCATCTCACACCAGTTAGAATGGCCATCATTAAGTCAGGAAACAACAGGTGCTGGAGAGGATGTGGAGAAATAGGAACATTTTTACACTGTTGGTGGGACTGTAAACTAGTTCAACCATTGTGGAAGTCAGTGTGGCGATTCCTCAGGGATCTAGAACTAGAAATACCATTTGACCCAGCCATCCCATTACTGGGTATATACCCAAAGGACTATAAATCATGCTGCTATAAAGACACATGCACACGTATGTTTATTGCGGCACTATTCACAATAGCAAAGAGTTGGAACCAACCCAAATGTCCAACAACCATAGACTGGATTAAGAAAATGTGGTACATATACACCATGGAATACTATGCAGCCATAAAAATGATGAGTTCATGTCCTTTGTAGGGACATGGATGAAACTGGAAAACATCATTCTCAGTAAACTATCGCAAGGACAAAAAACCAAACACCGCATGTTCTCACTCATAGGTGAGAACTGAACAATGAGAACTCATGGACACAGGAAGGGGAACATCACACACCGGGGACTGTTGTGGGGTGGGGGGAGGGGGGAGGGACAGCATTAGGAGATACACCTAATGCTAAATGACGAGTTAATGGGTGCAGCAAAACAACATGGTACATGGATACATATGTAACAAACCTGCATATTGTGCACATGTACCCTAAAATCTAAAGTATAATAAAAAAAAAAGTTCAGAAGTCAAAACCTTCACAAATACCTCTAGATTTTGTAAATTGAAAATTTAAAGGCACCAATCACTACAGAATTAAAAATAAATAAACTAACATTTTATAACCCCCCCAAAAAATATACATACAATATTTAATTGTATTGTATGGCCTAGTTTTTTTAAGCTGATAAAGGTAACACACCAGTACCTTCTAGGGGAAAAGCTTTCAAGCAAAGCAGTCATTTTTGGTAGAAATCATAGAAGATGCTATCATGGTGAAACGGTGTAACTAATCCAGAACAATTCATAATCTCTTTCACAGATCTTCGCTCAAATCAGCCTCATGCACAAACATTCCTGACCCTCACTTCAGTAATACACTTTTTCCTCTCTCTCTTTTACACTTTCTCCCTGTAGCTGTTTTTTTGTGACTCCCTGGCAGGAAAAGAGAAAACATGCTACTTATTGAACACTATTATGTGTCATAAACTATGGTAAATACCTTCAAGAAGAAAGACTGGACTAAAAGGGCTTCACTTCAGTCTAGAAGATGTACCTCACAGGGTCTTTGAACATTTGGTGACAGGCATTTTGGGCATGTCTTCTAGGCTGAGGTGTAGCCCTTATGGGACAGGCTCACTCTGGAAGAAGCTCAAGTCTCACCCCAAGATCTCTGTCTCCTCTGTCTGGGGCTGTCAGGGAAGAGAGAAGCCCAGAGTACCCTGCACTTGGGGATCGGCCATAGGAGCTGCTCACCGAGTGGAGAGATGGGAGTTAGCAGCTCAGGATGGGGACACAAGGTGAGTTCCAAACAGCTCTGTCACAGTGTCAGCAGAGCTTTGTGACATCAATTGCAAAGAGAGAGGGCATGTGACCAAAGAAGCCCTGAGTGATGAGTCACAGCCCATTCTGAGGCAAGGGAGAAGAAAGTAGCATCCTGAGGCTCTCTTGCCTTACTAACCCATTGCATTTATTCTCAGAGGCTCCTGCCTAAAATAAAGACATTATTCCACCTCCATCTCCTTACATTCTAAGCCAGTAATATGTGTGAGTTATCATTCAAGTGCACAGAGATCTCTATTTTCTTCCTCCTTAAATGATACTTTTAATACTAATAAATTCCTCATAATTTTTACCTCACATATGGGAGACGGAAGAAATAGGGCTTCAACACTGAGTTAATTAAAAATAATTCAAGTTATTTATTTTCCTTCACACTATAAATTTGAGCAGCATTTTCATTATTCTTTGGGTGTTATAACATACATGCTTAAGCAGCCAAAGCAAGCATCTCCTTAATCTTTACTAATGATTCCAAGGAAAGGCAACTGTACTTCCTAAGGATAGTCAAAGTATGTGAAATGTAGAGGGTGAGGGAAGAAAAAGTGGTAGCTGGAGGTTCCAACATTCAATCAGGTTTAATTTATTTATTTTTGTCCCAGTATAGAATTCTATTATTTTTATTTTTTTGGTGTCTTTTTTCAGTTTTATTTTATTTTTGATTGACAAATAGTAATTTACATATTTATGATGTACAATGTAAAATTTCCATACATGCATACATTGTGTAATGATCAAATCAGGGCAACCATCAAATTCACCACCTTAAACATGTATGATTTGTGCTATGAATATTAATGGATTAAAATGAAAATGTTTATCAGTGGTTTCCTTGCCTCAATTTGTTTTACACACACTAGTGTCTAAGGCTATGTGCTGTCCACTTGTCCACTTCAGTGGGCTTTTTCAAGTCAACTGTTTGCTCTTGGAAAGAAATATTACTCCTATCATTTTGTTCAGTCTCCACATGTAAATGAACGATCAATTTTCTGGACAGTATAGAAAAATTACTAGACTGCAGATTGTGGTAAATTCCAAATCACAATAAACAGCAATAAAGGGTATCCACAGGCTCTTCCTTTATTCATGCATAATTATTTGTTAGCTGTGGTCATCAACACTTAGAATTCTCTAATTGACTAATCTTTCTCTTTGTAATAAATGTTAAGTATTATCTATATTATATTTTATTTGAGTATTCTATTGCCAAGGAGATGAATCCTCTTTCATATATGGTAAATTATTTATTCATTTATTTTTACTGTGCACATTAATTTTTTTAATATTGTATGTATTGCAGATTTATGTGTCAGTTTTTTGTCTTTTAATTCTCTAATTTTAATATATTTCAATGTGTTAGTTTCTTGTTGTCTCTTTTCCGTACATCAAAAACTGCCTATTCTTTGTCAAAAAATAACCCCATGGTGACTTCTGCAAGTTTGCCAGTTGTATTTTGCACATTTGAATATACAATCAATTTATTATCCATAGAATAGAAAGGAATGAATGCATTTTACCAATTAAATACCAATTAAATTTGATTCACATGTTAAAGTGCTTGAGATTTTCTACACTATTTTATAGTGTTTCCTCTGTCATTAGTCAACTTTCCATATAAACTCCAGCTCATTAAAGACTTTTTTTCTTTCTCGTGGCCTATTTGTTTACATCTCTGCTAATACTACACTGTTTTAAATATTATATTTGAGAATACTTTATGGATATTTGGCAAGCTATTACATTTTTGTTCGGAAGACTTTGAAATTGTATTAGACATTTATTACTTTTATATATTTTGAAAAGTAGTTTTTGTTAACTACTAAAAAGCCTGTTTTGGGGATTTCTGAATTTTAGGACTTCATTTGTAAGAGGTGACATCCAGGTGATATGGGTTATTTTTAAGAACATGTGCTACGTTTCCACTTACTCATTCTGCTTTGACAGTTGCTAATAGAATTTTTAAACTTTTTCTGTTGTGATTCTTAAATATTTTTAGTCTTATTTATTTCTCAGTTAAATTTGTTCTGGAGTATACATTTTACAAGCTATCAAATGTTTTCTCTTCATGTAACCACAGGGGATGGACACACTTTCCCAATGAACAAGTTATGACAATACACTTGTGAAATATTGTCTATGAGGGAAGTTCATTAGATACTCAGGGCTCAGAGTATTTTTTGGAGGATGATCCCCTAGGCAGTGCTGTGATAATGAATTAAAATAATAGACTTTCAGAAGCAATACAGGAGTTCAGGAAATGCCATATTGTTTAGATAAACTTTTTAGCCACACTGAGCTACTCCTATCACATAGGTTGTTGGGATCCCTCCCCAAATCTAAGTTCTTTGATAGCAGCAAAGATGAAACATTATGAGCAGGACTTTCCAAGGATAATTTGTCTTAGGATGGCTAAAATTAACTTTTATATGTACATCATGTAGTAGGACATTGTTATGACAGGTACTAGCAATACACTGAACAAGGAGAAAGTAGAAGTGACCTAGTAGCACATGTTACTCCCTGGGCCCAACAACCAAAAGGCTACTCTGCATTTGCCTGCTGGATAGTCCAATTTTAGCATCAGGACTGCTGTGTGGGAGGAAGTATTTGTGGACAGAGAATAACAGTTCTGTCTACTAAATCCTGGAATAAATGTTTGGGCAGCACAGAATCAGGTGAATGTCTTGTGAATTGAATATAGATTTTCAGTGCAATCATTCTCACCAACTGTCTACATAAATGTGGAATGTTTTAGGACTCAGTTGCATCTGAGGATGTGGCTGTCAACTTCATGTAGGAGAAGTAGAATTTGCTTCCTTCTTCCCAGAAGGTGCTCTGTAGAGGTGTAATGCAGGAAATCTTCAGGAACCTGGCTTCTACAGGTAAAAATAACAAGATTTATTTACTTTGTCAATTAGGGGATAAGTATTTCATGGTTTTCAATGTTGTTCCATGATTTAGAATGTGGAAAGGTAATGTTTTGGTGAATAATCTAGCATGGCCACAGTGTAAAATGAACCTTGTGTTTAATTCTGTTTTGTGTTTCTATAACAGAATACATGGCACTGGGTAACTTACAAAGAGTAGAATGTTGTATTAGCTCATGGTTGGAAAGTCCAAGATTGGGTAGATTCAGCTGGTGAGGGCCTGATGCTACTTCAAGTCATGAGAGAAAGGAGATGGGAAGTGGGCTTATGCAAAGAGATCACATAGTGAGAGAGTGAGAATGAGTCTAGGAAGCTAAACTAGTTTTTTATATAACCAACTCTCTGGTAACTAATACAGTCTTGCAGGAGCAGTAAATTATGTACTCCCAATGGTGGCTATTAATCTATTAATGAGGGATCTGTGCCCATAACCCAAACACCTCCTAACATTGCCATATTGTTCATCAAATTTCAACATACATTTTGTTGAGTAAAAACTAACTCTACATCGTAACACTTATAATCTAATTTTTAAAAATAATGTCTAATCATCTGTACTGTTTTGGGGGTCTACATTTTAGGAAACAAATAGGAAGATCAGAGCATTGAAGATTAGTACAAAAAATCTTGGAGAAATCTAAGATAATTTCCACTTAAGAGGAGGTAATATTCTTTGGGGCAGTCTTAGCATGTCATAATATTTCTAAAACAAGCAAACAAATTAAATGAGCACGACTTCAAATATATTTATATTTAGAAAGTTTTTAACCAAACCTATATACTCTAATGTAATGTAGATATTCACTGTTTGCAAAATAGTTTACTTGGAAACAGTGCTTTGTTTATTCATTTGCATTGCTATAAAGGAATACCTGAGGCTGGGTAATTTATAACAAAGAGAGGTTTATTTGACTTATAGTTCCGCAGGCTGTACAAAAATCGTGGCGCTAGCATCTGCTTCTGGTGAGAGCCTCAGGGAACTTCCAATCATGGTGGAAAGGAAAGGAGAGCTGACATGTCACATGGTGAGAGAAGAAGCAAGAGAGAGGAAAAGAAGATGTCAGACATTTTAGCAATCACATTTAACAGCAATGAATAGAGTGAGAAGTCACTCTTTACTGCAAGGGTACAACTAATCAGGGATCTGCCACCATGACCCAAGCACCTCCCACCAGGTTTTACCTCCAACACTGGAGATCAAATTTCAACATGAGATTTGGAGGGGACAAATATCCAACCTATATCAAGTACTAAGAAACTGCAAATATGAATATTACTGTTTTGATCATTGCTACAGGGGAAGGAGCTGTGTGGATGGGTAATCAATCCATTCACTTTTAAACACAAAACCTCTACTTTTGTCAAGGTACAAAACCTCTACTTTTCCTAATAGCCATAGCAACCAATGTAAGTTCAAAACCTGTTAATAAAAGAAAATTATAGTAAACCAACTGTTAATGAGGAGCTTGTCATTTTTTGCAGAAGTTATATGGTAGAGACACTGCATGAAAGTAAGGCAGGAAGGCAATGTGGAGAAGCCTTTAGCCAGATTCTAAATCTTAATCTGAGCAAGACAGTTGTCATTGGAGTAAAAACATGTGAATGCAGTGTGTGGAAAATTCTTCATATGTCATTCCCCACTTCATAGGCACATCATGTCTCACTCTGCAACATATGAGTGTCAGGAATATGGAGAAAAGCCATATGAATGTAAACAGTGTCGAAAACCTTCATTTCTCTCACAAGAGTTTGAAGAGACATAGGAATGCACACTGGAAATGAACAATATAGTTTTACAGTTTCCCCAATTTATTTCAAATACATCAAGCAAGACACACTGGAGAAAAACCCTATAAATGTAAACAATGTAGTGAAACCTCCAGTTTTTCCACGTCCTGTCACGTACATGAAAGAACTCACACTGGGGAGAAACCCTGTGAATGTAAGGAGTGTGGTAAAGCCTCCAGTCAGTTCTGCCACCTTCGTGACCATGAAATAACTCATACTGGAGAGAAATCCTATAAATGTAAAGAAGGTGGGAAAGCTTGCAGTTATTCTAGTAACTTTCTTTATCATGAAATAACTCATGCTGGTGAGAAACTCTGTGCATGTAAGAAATGTGAGAAAGCGTTCACTATTTCCAGTTCTCTTCATAAACGTGAAAAAATTCATACTGCACAGAAAACATAAGTATGTAAGGATTGCACTAAAGGCTTCAGATGTTCTTATTTTCTTCCAAGACATTAAAAAACTCAAACTAGACAAAAGCCTTATGAATGTAAACAAATGTGATAAAGGTTTTAGTCATTACAGTTTCTGTCAAAAACATGAAAGATCACATACTGGAGAGAAACTCTACAAATGTGAGTAATGTGGCAAAGTATTTGATTTTCCCAGTTTTCTTCTATGACATGAAATGAACCAAACTAGGGGAAAACCCTAAGACTGTAAGAAATGTAATAAAGCCTTCTGGCGTTTTTCATTCTTTTTGAATATTTGAAAGTACTCACACTGAAGGAAAGCTTTATAAATGTACAAAATGTGGTAAGGCCTTTAGTTTTTCCATTTGTATTTGGTGGCATAAAATTACCTGTTCTGGAGAATAACTTTATGAATGTGCCAAATATAGGACTCTCTTCATTTCTCACATATTAATTCAAGGACACAAGGCATACACCATGGACTGACCTCATAAATATACACACTGGATTGAAATCCTGGTAGTTTGGAAAATACATACAGTTCTAAATTTTAATAACTACTTTAAAGGTCCTATGAAAAGTTTTGCTGGAAAAATCCGGTAGATGTAAGTAATATGGAAAGCATGATGCCGCCTAATTATAATGCTTGAGAAAATTTATAAAATGAGTGAAATCTTATATGAGTTATAAGTAGATTGTGGTTATCACTGGCTCATTTTTAAAAAGGGTCTCTGGACTATGGATTTCCACTTCTTCTGCATAGAATTATGAAGGTGAGAATTCTGTAGGTACTCTTTAAGCAATAATACATCATTTTAATAGGTAGCAGCTTTTTAGCCAATAAGTACTTTTTTTCACCCAAGTTTGTTTAATGTTATGTGTAAATTGAAATGTATTTCCAATATGTATATAGGCTTAATTTTTATGGGTGTTTAATTATTCTGTTATTAATGGGCCATTGAAAACTGAGTTTTTGTTAAACATTGCAATTTTCTTACTGGCCTAATATGGCAAGATTCAGATATTTTCATCTTTTATTTGTATACCAAGTGCAGTGCTACTGTTTTTTGATGTAAAAAAGTGTATTTTCTTTGCTAATAAAGAGTTGGTGTTAATCTGTAAGTACACAAAATGTATTATAGAATATAGCCTCATGTGAATTATTATTTAAATATGTTGCTCTTTAATCTTTGTCATTATTTCTGGCTTTTATTTGCACATATCACTTTGAATTATGAACAGAGATCTGTGATAGAACAATGTGTTGTGTCTAATCTGAGAAACAAAACATTCATTGTTGTATTAATTCATTCTTACACTGCTATAAAGAAATACCTGAGACTGGGTAATTTATAAAGAAAAGAGATTTAATTGGCATATGGTTATGCAGGCTGTACAGGAAGCTTGATGCTGGCCATCTGCTCAGCTTCTGGGGAAGCCTCAGGAAACTTACAATCCTGGTGAAAGGCAAAGGGGTTGCCAGCACTTCTCACATGGCTGGAGTAGAAGAAAGAGGAAGGGAGGGGGGCCACACACTTTTAAACAACCAGATTTCACAAGAACTCCAACATGAGAACAGCACTAGAGGGATGGTGCTAAACCATTAGAAACCACCCCCATGATCAATCACCTCCCACAAAGGCCCCATCTCCAGCATTGGGGATTACATTTCAACATAAGCTTTGGGGGAGTACAGAGAATCCACATCATATTAAATGTCAACATTAGTTATGTTATCTGTGATGTTTTCATAAATGCCTTTAAGCAGCTCGAAAAAGTTTTCTGCTCATTATTTATTGTTTTGTTGTCAAGTGTTGAACATTTTTACATGGTTTTTGTGGATTTATTGTGTTGATCTTGTGGTTTTTTAATTTTTTCTATTAAAATGATGGACTAAATTAATTGACTTTCACATGTCAAAACAAGATTGATTTTCTGGGTTATATTTCTCTCAGTAATGAATTATATGTCTTTCTATATACTGGTAGATTCCATTTTCTAGTACTTCTCTTGAGACTTTTTTGGCATCTGTATTCAAAGATATTTATCTACCTCAATATAATATATAGTATACACTATTATCTTGCATGCATGTGTGTGTATATAGTGCATGTGCATATGTTTATGTGTGTATATAAACATATATGTAGCCATGCATCACATAATATCAGGGATACATTCTGAGAAATGCATTGCTAGGCAATTTTATCATCTTGCAGTCATTATTATAGAGTGTACTTACACAAACCTAGCTGATACAACCTACTTCACACTTAGGCTATACCATCACATATGCAGTCTGTCATTGAACAAAATATTATATAATGTACTTAAAATATGTTGGAATTATTCTCTGGGCTGACGACTAAAACACACTACACAATCAACTGTTAAGACCACAATAATATACTATAATACATAATGCTGCAATATATTATATACTATATAATATACTGTATTATATAGTATACTATAGTATCCTATATACTAACTACAATAAATTCTCACTTTAACATCGTCTACAGGTTCTTGAAATTGTGACCTAAAGTGAAAGAATGAACTATATAACAAAACCAATTTTGCCATAGCCTAATTGATATAAACAAGTTAAATTATCATGTCATATGTTACATTGTTTCACTTAAAGTCATAATTTTTAACAAGCTATTGACACGTTAATCCTCTTAAACTGTAAGAAAATAAATTTCTGTTGTTTAAGCCCCCCAGTTTATTGCATTTTGTTATGGCATCCTGAGCAGAATTATATGCCATCTTTACCATCTTAATCACACACTATCTTAATCATTTTCAGCATACAGTTCTGTTGCATTAAGTATATTCACAATGTTATATAACCATTACCACCTTCCATCTCCAGAATTTTTTCACCTTTCAAACCTAAAACACTGTACCCATGAAACAGTAACTCCTCATTCTCCTATACCCCAATCCTTGGAAACCGCCATTCTACTTTTTGGCCCCATGAATTCGATTACTTTAGATACATGATATGAGTGGAATCATGTGTATTTCTCATTCTAAGATTGACTTATTTCACATAAAGTCCTTAAGGTACACAGATATCATACATGTGTCAGAATTTCCATTTTTATAAGGCTTAATAATGTTCCATTGTATGCATGCACCCCTTTTTGTTTTTCACATTATCCATTGATAGACATATGAATTGCATTTACTTTTTACTGGTCAAAAATTCTGTAAACACTGGTGTACCAATATCTCCTTAAAACTTTGCTTTTCATTATTTTGGGCATACACCCAAAAGCAAAATTACTGGATAGTGTGGTGGTGATTTTATTTTATTTTATTTATTATTTATTTATTTATTTATTTTTTATTATAATTTAGGTTTTAGGGTACATGTGCACAATGTGCAGGTTTGTTACATATGTATCCATGTGCCATGTTGATTTTCTGTACCCATTAACTTGTCATTTAGCATTAGGTATATCTCCTAATGCTGTCCCTCCCCCCTCCCCCCACCCCACAACAGTCCCCGGAGTGTGATGTTCCCCTTCCTGTGTCCATGAGTTCTCATTGCTCAATTCCCACCTATGAGTGAGAACATGCGGTGTTTGGTTTTTTGTCCTTGCGATAGTTTACTGAGAATGATGTTTTCCAGTTTCATCCATGTCCCTACAAAGGACACGGACTCATCATTTTTTATGGCTGCATAGTATTCCATGGTGTATATGTGCCACATTTTCTTAATCCAGTCTATGGTTGTTGGACATTTGGGTTGGTTCCAACTCTTTGCTATTGTGAATAGTACCGCAATAAACATACGTGTGCATGTGTCTTTATAGCAGCATGACAAACAAATTTACAAGAAAAAAACAAACAACCCCATCAAAAAGTGGGCAAAGGACATGAACAGACACTTCTCAAAAGAAGACATTTATGCAGCCAAAAAACACATGAAGAAATGCTCATCATCACTGGCCATCAGAGAAATGCAAATCAAAACCACAGTGAGATACCATCTCACACCAGTTAGAATGGCCATCATTAAAAAGTCAGGAAACAACAGGTGCTGGAGAGGACGTGGAGAAATAGGAACACTTTTACACTGTTGGTGGGACTGTAAACTAGTTCAACCATTGTGGAAGTCAGTGTGGCGATTCCTCAGGGATCTAGAACTAGAAATACCATTTGAGCCAGCCATCCCATTACTGGGTATATACCCAAAGGACTATAAATCATGGTGATTTTATTTTTAAATTCTTGGATAATCCACATACTGTGTTCCATGGCTCCTGTACTATTATACATTCCACGCAAGAGTGCACAATTCTTCTAATTTCTCTGCATTCGCATCAACCCATGTTATTTGCTAGTTTCTGTTTCTTTTGTTTTGTTTTCCTGGTTTACTCCCAAGATGTTACTTTCTTTATGCCTTTTGTCATGCTTTCCTTTAGTTCTATGAACATACTTATGTCCACATGAAAGTATTTTTTTGTTAACTCTGACATCTATTGTTGTTCCAGGCAGATTTTGTTGCTGATTATTCTTTTTTTCCCCAGTTTTTGGGTCATACTTTCATGTTTCCCTGCATTTCTCATAATGTTCATCATAAGCCGGACAGTTTAGATAATATACTGAAACTTCTCGGTGTATGCTCCCCTTCCTTAGTCTGTGTTGTCATTATTAGCCTGGTTTTCTGTTTAGCGGCTGGCTGGACTATCCTGGTGAAGTTTATTTCTGCCTCACAGCGTTAAGCCTCTCATTGACCTTCAACGGGAGGGGGAGTGGCTCAGCTTTGATTCTGTCCACAGTCTTCCAGGGATGACAGTGGTATTGGTGGGATTCTGTTCCTCTCTTGGAAAGCACTCAGATGTTAAACTGCACTAATTACTCTCTGAGGGCTATTTGCAAGAAAGTCCTGGGATAAATTTGTCCTATAAGGTGATGCAAACATGTTGCTTCTTTATAGGAATACTGTCTAAGGTTAGTGTGTGATATTGTCTAGAAGTCTAATGATTTTCTCCTAGCAATATTATTTTCTATTTTTTTTCCTACATACTAGCTGGCCTACAGTCTAGGCTTTATTTTCACTAATTTCATAAATTACTTGCTAACTACTTTCAACCTCTATTTTCTCTGTCTTGAAGATGGGGTGCCCTTTGGCTTGAACTTCTTAAAATCTGTTAAAATTGAAATGAATTTCTTTGGCAAGAGATGACGCACTCTCTGCTTTATGACTTGCTTCTTTTCACCTCAAAAAGTCTTTCTGATAGAATGCTGAAGCTTGAGTGGAGAAAACGGCAAGCTGCTTTTTGACTGATCCTGTCTTTTGAAGAAAGTGTTCAATGGAGAAGAGGGACAGCAGCCTGATATCTTCACAGCCTGTCTCCTGGCATGGATCCACCATCTCACAAGCTGGGGCAAGGCTGATCAGTGTTCCAGTATTCTGGGCACACCATGCTTACAGTAGAACTTCTAGTCCATCAGTAAGGATTGGGTAGGAAACAATGTTCCCACCAATTTTTTTCTTTTTTCTTTTTTTGAGATGGAGTCTCGCTCTGTCGCCCAGGCTGGAGTGCAGTGGCAGCGATCTCGGCTCACTGCAAGCTCCACCTCCTGGGTTCACACCATTCTCCTGCCTCAGCTTCCAGAGTAGCTGGGACCACAGACACCCGCCACCATTCCCAGCTAATTTTTTTGTATTTTTAGTAGAGACGGGGTTTCACCATGTAAGCCAGGAAGGTTTTGATCTCCTGACCTCGTGATCCACCCGCCTCGGCCTCCCAAAGTGCTGGGATTACAGGGGTGAGCCACCGCACCCAGCCACAATGTTCCCATCTTTTAAGCACACACACACACACACAGAGTAATGGGTAGCTGGAGGTAGGAAAATAAATGTTAAAGCCATAATTTTTTCAGAAAAAGACCTCTTGCTGGAACAGCTTAGGTGGACAGAGAACCTTGTATTCTTAGGTGCACAGTCTGGAGTGGTGTTCATCTCACTGAGCTGAGATGTAGAGGCAGGCAGTGTTCAGTGTTCAAACACCACAGATTTTTACACTTCTCGTGGGATTTTTGTGAATTGCCTTGAATAGATGTGCCTCATTTGCTTTTTGCCTTTAGGATATTTCTTAGAGGCTTTAAATGATTGTTTTAAAATAATTATTACATTCCACAGGGCAGTGGGTCAGCAAAGCTCCTCAGGCTGTCATGCCACCCTAGTGTAGTTAATATTCTGCCCATTTCGGAAAATGCCGTGCAATATCAGTTATTTTATTTACAAACAAAATTAATAAAAATATTTTTATGATTTGCAAAAACATACTGTGCACTTTTTAAAAACTTGATTAGTGGATTAACATCAAATTAGAAATAAATTAGTCATTTAATTTATAAACTATTAAAGTGTGGTTTTATGAATTTTTAAGTTTACTATCGTTTATAGTGAATGTGAACATTCAAAAACAGCCTGAGATTTAGAAGTCTGCACGAAGGCTCACTCTTAAAAATTCCTGTAGCATTTAAGTCTATTTTCCTCAATATCCCAAAAGTAACAATATTATTACAGGGGGCCTTCTGTATTCCTGGGTTCCACATTCATGATTCCAACCAAGCAGATAAAAAATATTTTTGAAAAAGGAACTGTTTGTACTGTACATGTACAGACCTTTTTTCCTGTCATTATTTCTTACAGAATACAGTATCACTCCTATCTACATGGCATTACATTATATTACATGTTATAAGTAATCTAGAGATTATTTGAAGTATATAAGAGAATATGTATAATTTATATCCAAATACTATGACATTTGATATTAGGGACTTGAATATCCTTAGATTTTGATATCCATGAGACATCCTTGAGCCAATTCCTCAAGGATACCAAGAGACTAGTATATTTTTTTGTAAGCCTTTTCAGCATTTATGTGAAAAAAGGTAACTAAAGGTATTCATATTTTTCTTCCCTTTGATATAAAAGGCAAGGCAACAAGGTTTACACAAAGAGAAATGCTATGCTTTTGTTTATTTAAAAATAAATCCTTCAGTTATTTTTGTGTCAGTGGGTGCTTTCCCAAATTTGTATTCTTTATTATTAGTATTTTTTAGAGAAGGGATCTTGCTGTGTCACCTAGGCTGGAGTACAGTTACACAATAACTCACTGCAGCCCTTAACTCCTGGGCTCAAGCGATTCTTCCATCTCAGCTTTCTGAGTAAATGAGAGACTGATACCTTTACAATCATATTAGGTAACATTAAAAACGTTATAGTGGCTGGCCACAGTGGCTCATTCCTGTAATCCCAACACTTTGGGAAGCCAAAGGGAAAAAATTACTCGAGGTCTGGAGTTTGTGAACAGCCTGGGCAATACAGTGAGTTTCATCTCCAGAAAATAATTTTAAAAGTACCCAGGCTTGGTGGCATGCACCTGTAGTCCTAGCTAATTGGGAGGCTGAGGTGGAAGGATTGCTTTAGCCCTGGTGTTTGAGGTTATAGTGGGCCATGTCTGCACCACTCCAGCCTGGGTGACAGAATGAGATCCCCTCTCACATTCACATGATTAATTCTACTAACATTATCTTAATATTAAAGAGAAACAGTAATTCTGGTGATAAACACATATTATTTCTTAACATGGAGGATTATATCTTTAACATGTGTGTAAAATATAAATATATATTCAAATATTAATAAAAATTACCCCACGCAACTATTGGTGGTGATGTTCTAAATGAAGAATATTGGAATTTCTTATGAGACATTATTCTGCAGAAAATATCAATGTGAAATATTTTACTCATGTATGCAATGTGAAATTTCGATGTTTTAGAACAAAAATATCTTTACAATTTTTTTTTTCTTTTTTTGAGACCCAGTTTCGCTCTTGTTGCCCAGGCTAGAGTGCAACGGCACGATCTCGGCTCACTTCAACCTCTACCTCCCGGACTCAAGCGATTCTCCTGCCTCAGCCTCCCGAATAGCTGGGATTAGAGGCACCCGCCACCATGCCCGGCTAATTTTTTGTATTTTTAGTAGAGGCGGGGTTTCGCCATGTTGGCCAGGCTGGTCTTGGACTCCTGATCTCAGGTGGTGCACTCGCCTCGGCCTCCCAAAGTGCTGGGATTACAGGTGTGAGCCACTGTGCCCAGCCTGCAAATCTTACTTAATGCAGACATCTAAACACACTCAGAAGTTACAAAAATTCATAAATGGCTGACACACTTATAGGAAAACATGGGAGCTTCCCAGGACCGGAAGTAAATTAAAAGAAGGACCCGTAGAAGTGTCAAAGTGAGAAGCCAGTGTTCTCTTCAGGTGCCGGGTGAACACAGGAACCTCAAGGCTTTGAGGATTATTCAACTGCCTTTGTGGAATAAACAAAGGAAAGTACTGACTAAAGTTATTCCATGTATAATCCCTCAAATACAAAAACAAAATTATTTTCAAATTACAACTTTTTATATGCTACGAAGTACACAAAAAATAAGCTACCAAGATGAAGGTTAGAAGAAATTTTGGACATCACATAAACGTCAGATATTGGAAATGTGTTTAAGGTGTTTAAATGAAGTAAATGAGAAACAACAACAACAAAAAAAAAACAAAAAAAAAACCCATCATTTCACCGTAGACAAACCATGCAGCCATCAGGTGGCACATGGACACCAAGGGAGCTTCTCTGTCCGAGACAGCTATGGAAGCTGAGAGCTCCAGGATCACCACGCAGGCTCCCCACCTCGCCGGGGCCTTCACAAACCCAAAGTGGAACCGCTGGAAAACGACTGACAACCGGCGACACGACCCAGGCGGCGACGCAGAAAGATGCCCACCAAAGACAGGCCGACATGCAAGAAACTGCCTTCCAGTGCACAGGGCACATTCATCCCAACACACACACGCACACGGGCACACACACGCACAGAGAGAGGGAGAGAGAGAGAAACTGACACAGAGAGAGACACAGAGAGAGACACACACAGAGAGAGAGAAAGACAGAGGAGAGAAAGAGACACACACAGAGGGAGAGACATACAGCAGTGGCACAGAAACACCCATCCCCAGGCAGCCCCTGAGGCTGCCGGGTTCTGCTCTCAGCGAGAACGACCCTCGGGTAAGAGGGCAGCCCACAAGCTTACAGTCAGCCCTGTCCTCAAGATCACAGGGGGCACGACTTGTGGGGAGACTCACCCCCACACCTTCCGAACAGGCCTGAGGCTGGGATGGCGCGCTGCTTCCCCGGGACTCCTCTGCCTAAGGTTTCTTCATCCCAGTCGGCCCTCCGCAACTCCTGGCTTCCGGAGACCATCCTGTGGATCCCCTGGAGAGGTAAGGCCGGAGCCTCGACACCCACGCACTGCCACGCAGGGCTCCTGCTTGGCCTAGCCTCAGGGACCCATCCTCCGGGCGATGGTGGGGGTCACTGTGACGCGAGATCCGCTCGCCTCACGCATGCGCATTGGTTAGGCCGACTCGTTCTCGGCTCCTAGGAATCAGGCTGTGGCCCCTTTAAAAAACAGTGTTGGCGGCAGGGGCTGCAGCAGCGGTGGCAGAAGAGGGGGGCGGGTAAGGAGAGGTGTGGGAGAAGGGGCTGTGTGCGACCCAGGGCCGGAACCCTAGAAATCCTGTCTTCAAGACGGCCTTTAGCTGTCTTCTGGTTCCATGCCTGGTGGAGGAGGAGCTTCAGGCTCCGGCTGGGATCTTCGGACTCCTCCTTCGGATCCGATTTTGGATCCCACCGGGTGAACAAGGATGGGCTTACAATCTAGTAAGGCGGCGAAGTCCTCGCTGGGGCACAGAAAGATCCCATGGGCCTCAAGGCGTGGTGTCAGCTGAAAATTGACTGACCAGTGAGCCCACCGCCTCCTACCTCCCTGGGCGGAGCAGCAGTTTGTCCTAGTCTTCTAAGCCCGGGGACTCCTGCATCCCAACACTGCTTTCCAGGACCCGTGCAAACAGGGACAGGGCGAGTCCCAGGTGGAGCAAATCTGACCACATGTGGCACTGGCGTCCCCCAAGAGCAGATGGAGTGAAAGTGTGTCTCCGAGGTCGTATGGAGTGAAGGCGAGACCCGCAATGATGTCCAGGCATGTGCCTGGTGGGGCATTGGTGACCTCCCCAAGGAAAAGCAAAGCACACCTGGGAACCAGGAGAGGGCCTGTGCCAGAGTCCAAGCCATATTCAGGGATGCCTGTGGGAGGCTAGGTAGCCCTAAGGCAATCTCCCCTGCACCTAGCCAAAACCAATCCCTTTGGCTCCCTGACATCCATGTAGCCAAAAGATTCAGTGCTGGGAGGCAGCCCCACTCAGGAGCAGAGGAAGTGCATGTCCCTCAAGAATGAGATGGGGAAGTGCAGATGAAATGCAACATCACCTTCCCTAGAAGGCAAAGGCCAGAAATGGTCACTTGGCGCTCATTTTAGACAAACCATGCAGCCATCAAGTGGGACATGGAAACCAACGGAGCTTCCCTGTACCAGACAGGTATTGAAGCCCAGACCTCCAGGATCATCACACCTGCCCAATCATCCAGAAATAGGGCGGGAGAGGGAAACAATCATGAAACGGATCTCTGCGAAGTTGCTCCCTGATGGACTCCAAAGTGTTCTTAGTTGAAGATATTGAGCCAGACCAAGAAGCATCTAGGCCTCTCAGAAACATGGCATACATCTAACTTTTCCCAGCATTTATTTTTGAAAGCATATTAGGCTGGCTGCAGTGGCTCATGCCTGTAATCCCAGCACTTTGGGAGGCTGAGGCAGGCAGATCACCTGAGGTCGGGAGTTCAAGACCAACCTGACCAACATGGTGAAACCCCGTCTCTACTAAAAATACAAAAACTAGCCAGGCATGGTGGCAGGCGCCTATAATTTCAGCTACCTGGGAGGCTGAGGCAGGAGAATTGCTTGAGCTCAGGAGGCAGAGGTTGCAGTGAGTCGAGATCGCATGCCACTGCACTCCAGCCTGGGCAACAAGAGTGAAACTCCATCTCAAGAAAAGGCTGGGAGCAGTGGCTTATGCCTGTAATCTCAGAACTTTTGGAGGCCGAGGCGGGTAGATCATGAGGTCAGGAGATGGAGACCATCCTGGCCAACATAGTGAAACCCCATCTCTACTAAAACACTAAAGAAAAAAAAAATTAGCCAGGTGTGGTGGTGCACACCTGTTGTCCCAGCTACTCTGGAGGCTGAGGCAGGAGAATCCCTTGAACCCGGGAGGTGGAGGTTGCAGTGAGCCGAGATTGTGCCATTGCACCCCAGCCTGGTGACAGAGCGAGACTCCATCTAAAAAAAAAAAAAAAAAGGAAATGATATGTAATAAAGGTAGATTAGATAAAGCCTATTAGAACTTTACATTGAGGGGAAGAACATGCTAATCTGATATTGTAGAAACGTTTAGTTTGCAGCTTAGTGATTGGTGGGTAAGATCTATATGCATTATTGTCATATTCCAAAACTGTGAGCTTTTATGTTATTTTTGGGGGATGTTAACTTAGTTCATGAATGTTGTTTCACTGTGTTAGCCAGGATGGTCTTGATCTCCTGACCTCGTGATCTGCCCGCCTCGGCCTCCCAAAGTGCTGGGATTACAGACATGAGCCACCGCACCCGGCCATTAAGATTAAATTCTTAAATGTAATACCTGAAACTATAAAACTACTAGAAGACCATGTATAGGAAAAGCTGTGTAACTAGCTCTACCAAATATTAACACATACTGTAAAGTTTCTGTAGTTAAAAATGTGTTGTACTGGTACGTGAATTGAAAGGCAAATGGAACAGAATAGAAAGTCTAGAAATAAACCAAAATACATATAGAAATTTAGTTTATTATATAGGTAACATCCCAACTAACTGGGAAAAAATTCTACTTTATAGTAAATGGTGTTGTAACAAATGGATAGTCATTTGGAAAAAAAAAATGTGGGAGTGGGAAAAGTCTCCATGAATCAAAATCTAGTATCAAGATAAGTCTGATAACAGACATAGTATGTACAAATATGTTTTGTGAAGTAAATGTCAACACAAAGCCAAAAGATAAATAACAAACTTGGAGAAAATAACTTGTATCACCGATAAAGGGCTAATCTCTCATATATATATATATATATATATATATATATATATATATATATATACATATATATATGAAGAGGTCTATAAATTAAAGGGGGATGGATAACCATTAGAAAAATGAAAAAAAATTTGTTTAATCTTTGTAGATTCTGGGTATTAGCCCTTTGTCAGATGGATAGATTGCAAAAATTTTCTCCCCATCAAAAAGTGGGTAATAGATATGAACAGACACTTCTCAAAAGAAGACATTTATGCAGCCAACAAACATATGAAAAAAAGCTCATCATCACTGGTCATTAGAGAAATGCAAATCAAAGCCACAATGAGATACCATCTTACGCCAGTTAGAATGGTGATCATTAAAAAGTCAGGAGGCCAGGCGCAGTGGCTCATGCCTGTAATCCCAGCACTTTGGGAGGCTGAGGCGGGTGGATCATGAGGTCAGGAGATCGAGACCATCCTGGCTAACATGGTGAAACCCCATATCTACTAAAAATACAAAAAAATAGCTGGGCGTGGTGGTGGGCGCCTGTAGTCCCAGCTACTCAGGAGGCTGAGGCAGGAGAATGGCGTGAATCTGGGAGGCGGAGCTTGCAGTGAGCCGAGCTCGCACCACTGCACTCTAGCCTGGGCGACAGAGCGAGACCCTGTCTCAAAAAAAAAAGAAAAAAAAAGTCAGGAAACAACAGATGCTGGAGAGGATGTGGAGAAACAGGGATGCTTTTACACTGTTGGTGGAAGTATAAATTAGTTCAACCATTGTGGAAGACAGTGTGGTGATTCCTCAAGGATCTAGAACTAGAAATACCATTTGACCCAGCAATCCCATTACTGGGTGTATACCCAAAGGATTATAAATCATTCTACTATAAAGATATGTGCACACATATGTGAACTGCAGCACTATTCACAATAGCAAAGACTTGGAACCAACCTAAGTGTCCACCAATGATAGACTGGATAAAGAAAGTGTGGCACATATGCACCATGGAATACTATGCAGCCATAAAAAGGATGAGTTCGCCGGGCGCGGTGGCTCACGCTTGTAATCCCAGCACTTTGGGAGGCCGAGGCGGGTGGATCACGAGGTCAGGAGATCGAGACCATGGTGAAACCCCGTCTCTACTAAAAATACAAAAAATTAGCCAGGCGTGGTGGCGGGCGCCTGTAGTCCCAGCTACTCAGAGAGGCTGAGGCAGGAGAATGGCGTGAATCCGGGAGGCGGAGCTTGCAGTGAGCCGAGATCATGCCACTGCACTCCAGCCTGGGTGACAGAGCGAGACTCCATCTCAAAAAAAAAAAAAAGGATGAGTTCATGTTCTTTGCAGGGACATGGATGAAGCTGGAAGCCATCATTCTCAGCAAACTAACATAAGAAGAGAAAACCAAACACCACATGTTCTCACTCATAAGTGGGAGTTGAACAATGAGAACACATGGACACAGGGAGGGGAGCATCACACACCGGAGCCTGTCGCAGTGTGGAGTGCTAGGGGAGGGACAGCATTAGGAGAAATACCTAATGTACGTGACGGGTTGATGGGTGCAGCAAACCACTATGGCACGTGTATACCTATGTAACAAAACTGCGCATTCTGTACATGTACCCCAGAACTCAAAGTATAATTTTAAAAAATTTGGCCATACTGCCCAAGGTAATTTATAGATTCAATGCCATCCCCATCAAGCTACCAATGACTTTCTTCACAGAATTGGAAAAAACTACTTTAAAGTTCATATGGAACCAAAAAAGAGCCCGCATCGCCAAGTCAATCCTAAGCCAAAAGAACAAAGCTGGAGGCATCACGCTACCTGACTTTAAACTATACTACAAGGCTACAGTAACCAAAACAGCATGGTACTGGTACCACAACAGAGACATAGATCAATGGAACAGAACAGAGCCCTCAGAAATGATGCCGCATAGCTACAACTATCTGATCTTTGACAAACCTGACAAAAACAAGAAATGGGGAAAGGATTCCCTATTTAATAAATGGTGCTGGGAAAACTGGCTAGCTGTATGTAGAAAGCTGCAACTGGATCCCTTCCTTACACCTTATACAAAAATTAATTCAAGATGGATTAAAGACTTATATGTTAGACCTAAAACCATTAAAATCCTACAAGAAAACCTAGGCAATACCATTCAGGACATAGGCGTGGGCAAGGACTTCATGTCTAAAACACCAAAAGCAATGGCAACAAAAGCCAAAATTGACAAATGGGATCTCATTAAACTAAAGAGCTTCTGCACAGCAAAAGAAACTATCATCAGAGTGAACAGGCAACCTACAAAATGGGAGAAAATTTTTGCAACCTACTCATCTGACAAAGGGCTAATATCCAGAATCTACAATGAACTCAAACAAATTTACAAGAAAAAAACAAACAACCCCATCAAAAAGTGGGCAGAGGACATGAACAGACACTTCTCAAAAGAAGACATTTATGCAGCCAAAAAACACATGAAGAAATGCTCCTCATCACTGGCCATCAGAGAAATGCAAATCAAAACCACAGTGAGATACCACCTCACACCAGTTAGAATGGCCATCATTAAAAAATCAGGAAACAACAGGTGCTGGAGAGGATGTGGAGAAATAGGAACACTTTTACACTGTTGGTGGGACTGTAAACTAGTTCAACCATTGTGGAAGTCAGTGTGGCGATTCCTCAGGGATCTAGAACTAGAAATACCATTTGACCCAGCCATCCCATTACTGGGTATATACCCAAAGGACTATAAATCATGCTGCTATAAAGACACATGCACACGTATGTATATTGCGGCACTATTCACAATAGCAAAGAGTTGGAACCAACCCAAATGTCCAACAATGATAGACTGGATTAAGAAAATGTGGCACATATACACCATGGAATACTATGCAGCCATAAAAAATGATGAGTTCATGTCCTTTGTAGGGACATGGATGAAACTGGAAAACATCATTCTCAGTAAACTATCGCAAGGACAAAAAACCAAACACCGCATGTTCTCACTCATAGGTGGGAATTGAACAATGAGAACTCATGGACACAGGAAGGGGAACATCACACTCCGGGGACTGTTGTGGGGTGGGGGGAGGGGGGAGGGACAGCATTAGGAGATACACCTAATGCTAAATGACGAGTTAATGGGTGCAGGAAATCAACATGGCACATGGATACATATGTAACAAACCTGCACATTGTGCACATGTACCCTAAAACCCTAAAGTATAAAAATAAAAAAATAAATTAAAAAAAAAAAAGAAAAAAAAAAATTTGAAAAATGAAAAAAAAAAACAGTTCAAAGAAAAATAGTCCTCAAACTAACAAAAGATCCTCATATTCACTCATAACCAGAGTAATGTCAATTAAAACTGACAAGTCATTACTTACTTTCAGACTGGCAAAATTTCAGAAGCTTTACAAGACATTGTAGGTGAGCCTGTAAGAAAATAAATACAATCCCCTCAAAGTTCCAATAAGCAACTGTGTAGAAATTCTAGTGCAAGAATAGTCAAAAACAACTTTAGAAAAAAACAAAACTAGAGGTCATATACTATCTGATTTCAAGATATATAAAGTTACGGTAATTAAAACTGTGTGGTATTAGTGAAGACACAGATACATACATCAATGAAACTGAACAGAGTCCAGAAATAGACCCACACTAAGATGGTCAATTTTTTTTCCCACAAAAGTACCAAGGGAACAAAGAGAAGTCTTTAAAAAAAACAGTGCTGGAATAACTGAATATATCCTTATGGGGGAAAAACAATAGCACCAACTTTACCTCATACTAGGAACAAGAAATTAACTCGAGATGGGTCACAGACCTAAATGAAAAAAGCTAAAAGTGTACAAATTTAAAAGAAAACAGGAGGAATGAATAAAATGAAGAAACATAGGAGAAAATCTCTGTTACCTTCAGGGGGGTAGGGATTTCTTACTTTGCACATCCAAGGTATGAGCCATAAAGGAAAAATTGGTACATTAAACTCCATTAAAATATAAAAAAATGTACTCTTGTAAAGATACTGCTAAGGAAACAGAAATGCAAGTGGAGAAAGAAAATATTCACAATACATATCTGATAAAGAATTTTATTCACAGTAGGTATTTATTCACAATACATATCTGATAAAAAAATATAAAAAAATTAGCTAGGTGTGGTGGCACATGCCTGTAATCTTAGCTACTCAGGAGGCTGACATGGGAGGACTGCTTGAACCTGGGAGGCAGAGGTTGCAGTGAGCCGAGATCACGCCACTGCACTCCAGCCTGGGCAAACAGAATACATAAAGAATTCATACAAAACTACAGGGGCAGAAAACAGACCAGCAGTTGTCGAGGTCTAGGGATGGGAGGATTTGCACAAAGAGGTACAAGGAAGACAAAGTAAGATACCCAAAAAAGTATCTTCTGCACGATTCCATTCATATAAAGGTATAGGCAAAAATCACATCAATAGTTATAGGGGAGGGGTTTGTGATTGATTAGGAAAGGGCAAGAGGGAATTTTTTTGGTGTTACAGAAATGTTCTGTGTCTTGATTAGGTGTGTACATTCTTTGAAACTGATCAAACTGTCACTCAAAATCTGAGCACTTCATTTCATGTAAACTGTATCTCAATAGAAAAACATTTTAGAAATCATTACAATTGCTATATACCGGATACAGACAATAATCTTAAATTACCCAGTGGTGGGGATGGTGTCTTGTTCTCCTTTGTCTCTCAAACACCATGGAACTTAGTGCCTTGTGCATTGTTTTATATAAAGGACACGGTGCTGCAAATCTCAATTAATACATGACGAATTTTTTTTTTTTTTTTTTGAGACGGAGTTTTGCTCTTGTTGCCCAGGCTGGAGTGCAATGGCGCGATCTCGGCTCACTGCAACCTCCACCTCCTGGGTTCAAGCGATTGTCCTGCCTCAGCCTCCTGAGTAGCTGGGATTACAGGTGCATACCACCACGCGTGGCTAATTTTTTGTGTTTTTAGTAGAGATGGGGTTTAACCATGTTGGTGAGGCTGGTCTCAAACTCCTGACCTCAGGTGATCCAACTGCCTTGGCCTCCCAAAGTGCTGGGATTATAGGCATGAAATACATGACGAATCTTAATCAAAATGGCAGAGCAGGTGTTTGGCTGATGTGGTGATGGGGTAAAATCAATTTGTGATTCACACAGCCTTCCAACTTCGCAACTATGCCATTCTTAAAGGATTTTTCATGGAAGGTGGCTTCACATCAGGTGCTTACTCCTTAGTGCAGTTGATCAATACCCTCAACACATGTCTGCAAACTTTAAAGGAATTTATGCAGCAGATCCAAGTCTTAAAGGCTACAAAAAAAAAAGCAAACAAACCTAGAAACAAAGTTCACAAAGCAAAACCATAGCAAAACAAAGATTCAGGCAGAAAGATGTTCATGATAACACTGGAAAACAGTAAGATCAAATGAAAGCAGAAAGAATGATTACATAAATCATGCCAATCAATACCTTCAATAAAATCCTGTTCCTCTGTTATAAAGAAGGGATAGGTATAGATACACTGTCATGAGAGGATAATATACTATTAAGGTAGAAAAAGTAAACTGCAAAATATCATACATGATATAAACACATTGTTTGGAAAAATATATATGTATAGAAAAGAAGTACATGTATAGAAAAGAAAAATGGTAGAAGATCTGTTGATAGTATGTCCTCAGGAGGTGGAAAATGGGAAACTTACACATTTTACAAATTGTATGTCTATAGAGTTTGAATTTTATGTAATGTACCTGTATTGCTTTTCTAATTAACTCTTCAAATGGGGGAACAGGTAAACCTGTGAAGAAGGAATCATCTGAAACACTCTCCCACTTTTCTCTCTTGCTCTTTTAGTGGGTAATGTTTCGGAATATTAACCATAAGTTTTCAATTCAGTACCATCCCTCATTCAATCTTTTATTTTTTGGTCTCAGGGAAGACAGAGCAATACTTAAACCTACAAAGACAATGGTCAGTTCTTTCAGTTGACCCTTTCCAGGGTAAAACAATGGATTGGAAATAACGCACAATAAGGAAATGCCGAAGCCCAGCTCCTCAGCATCATCCCATCCCTTTCACTATTCCCAAAATAGATTTGGGGGATCTTATAGCAGAAGAGTCCTGACTCCAAAAGAGCCTGGCCAGGAACAAGTACACATCAACATCCTCATCCTAAATATGAAACACCCCCCACCCTTATCCCTCATAACTTGGATGCAACCCTTGTAAGGGAAAAGGAGGGTTGGAAGGAGCATGAACCGAAAATGCCTGAAAATTATTAGGGCAACCTGCCAAACTGTAGTCGCAAAAGAACAAATAGTTATTGGAAATTAAGCAATTACATGGTTCATAGCCCTGAATTATTAGAATTAAATTTATACTATTTAATGTCAACTTCTTTTCTAAAAAGCACTGAACTGCTTTAACTGAAACACTGTAATTTTCTTAATTGTACTTAAATATATGTTTCTTTTCTTTTAAATTTTCTGCCTACTTTGCATAAAAAGAGGTAGCCAAGACAGCCTTAAAGTTCTCAGCTTGACTTGAAAAGGCTTTTTCCTGACTCTAGGCCCAAAACTTTCTTTTCTTAGAGCATGATATGGTTTGACTCTGTGTCCACACCCAAATCTCATCTTGTAGCTCCCATAATCCCCATGTGTTATGGGAGAGACCCTGTGGGTGATGACTGAATCATGGGGGTGGGTTGTTCCCATGCTCTTCTCATGATAGTGAGTAAGGCTCATAAGATCTGATGGTTTTCAAATGGGGAGTTTCCCTGCACAAGCTTTCTTGTCTGCTGCTATGTGAGATGTACCTTTCACCTTCCGCCATGATTGTGAGGCCTCCCCAGCCATGTGGAACTGTTAAGTCCAATAAACCTCCTTCTTTTGTAAATTGCCCAGTCTTCAGTATGTCTTTATCAGCAGCGTGAAAATGGACTAATACAGTAAATTGGTACCCGCAAAGGGGGGCGCTGCTGAAAAGATACCTGAAAATGTGGAAGCAACCATGGAACTGGGTAACAGGCAGAGGTTGAAACGTTTTGGAGGGCTCAGAAGAAGACAGAAAAATGTGGGAAAGCTTGGAACTCCCTAGAGACTTGTTGAATGGCTTTGACAAAAATGCTGATAGTGATATGAACAGTAAGGTCCAGGCTGAGGTGGTCTCAGATGGAGATGAGGAACTTGTTGGGAACTGAAGCAAAGGTGATCCTTGTTATGTTTTAGCAAAGAGGCTGGTGGGATTTTGCCCCTTCCCTAGAGATTTGTGGAACTTTGAACTTGAGAGAGATGATTTAGGGTATCTGGCAGAAGAAATTTCTAAGAAGCAAAGCATTCAAGAGGTGACTTGGGTGCTGTTAAAGGCATTCAGTTTCAGAAGGGAAACAGAATAAAAGTTTGAAAAATTTGCTGCCTGGAAATGCAATAGAAAAGAAAATCCCATTTTCTGAGGAGAAATTCAAGCTGGCTGCAGAAATTTGCCTAAGTAATGAGGAGCTGAGTGTTAATCACCAAGACAATGGGAAAATGTCTCCATGGCATGTCAGAGACCTTCATGGCAGCCCCTCCTATCACAGGCCCAGAGGCCTATGAGGAAAAAGTGGTTTTGTGGGCTGGGCCCAGGGTACCCATGCTGTGTGCAGCCTAGAAACTTGGTGCCCTGCATCCCGACCGCTCCAGCCATGGGTGAAAAGGGCCAACATAGAGCTTGAGCCGTGGCTTCAGAGGGTGCAGGCCTCAAGCCTTGGCAGCATTCACATAGTGTTGAGCCTGTGAGTCCACAGAAGTCAAGAATTGAGGTTTGGGAACCTCTGCCTAGATTTCAGAAGATGTATGGAAACTCCTGGATGCCCAGGCAGAATTTTGCTATGGGGCAGAGCCCTCATGGAAAGCCTCTGCTAGGGCAGTGCAGAAGAGAAATGTGGGGTCAAAGCCCCCACATACAGTCCCTACTGGGGCACTGGCCTAGTGGACCTGTGAGAAGAGGGCCACTGTCCTCCAGATCCTAGAATAGGAGACCCACACGACTTACACCATATGCCTGGAAAAGCCGCACTCAATGCCAGCCCATGAAGGCAACCAGGAGGGGGGCTGTATCCTGCAAAGCCACAGGGGCAGAGCTGCCCAAGACCATGGGAACCCACCTCTTGCATCTGCATGACCTAGATGTGAGACATGAAGTCAAAGGAGATCATTTTGGAGCTTTAGGGTTTGACTGCCTTACTGGATTTTGGACTTGTATGGGGCCTTTAGCCCCTTTTTGTGGCCAATTTCTCCCATTTAGAATGGCTATATTTACCCAATGCCTGTACCCCCATTGTATCTAGGAAGTGACTAACTTGCTTTTAACAGGCTCATAGGCAGAAGGGACTTGCCTTATCTCAGATGAGACTTTAGACTGTGGACTTCTGAGTTAATGCTGAAATGAGGTGAGGTTTTGGGGGACTGTTGGGAAGGCATGACTGGTTTTGAAATGTGATGATACGAGATTTGGGAGGGGCCAGGGGCAGAATGATACTGTTTGGCTCTGTCCCCACCCAAATCTCATCTTGTAGCTCCCATAATTCTCGCGTGTTGTGGGAGGAACCCTCTGGGAGATGACTGAATCATGCAGGCGGGTCTTTCCCATGCTGTTCTCATGATAGTGAATAAGTCTCATGAGATCTGATGGTTTTAAAAAGGGGAGGTTCCCTGCACAAACTCTCTTGTCTGCCACCATGTGAGATGTACCTTTCACCTTCCGCCACGACTGTGAGGCCTCCCCAGCCAGGTGGAACTGTAAGTCCAATAAACCTTTCTTTTGTAAATTGCCCAGTCTTGGGTATGTCTTTATCAGCAGTGTGAAAACAGACTAATACAGAGCATTTTCTTTAGAAAGCTTTTCACTGTAAATTCTTTCTCTGTCTTGAGATATCTGTAACTCTTTTTAATAGCCTCTTACTGGTTTTACAAACCAGAATCATCTTTGTCAAGGACCTGGCAGCCATTCCTTTGAAATGCAATCATCAAGGAAGACAGTCCCCCTATCTCCCAGTTTCTGTGGGAGGGTAGGAGCCTAACTTCCCTGAGAGCCAATTAGCAAACACAGCTGGCCTAATCACGGAGGAAACACTTGTAAACTCAGCAAACAACTCAGTATGCTTCCGACAGCCCTCTAGCACCTTTCTACTCTCATCCTAGAGCTTAAAAACCCTGCCCCACTTTGTTTCAGCAGAGTTAGTTTAGCCTGAGTTCTGGTCTCTCTTCCCTAGGACAACAGCTTTGCATAAAGTATTCCTTGCATATGTGACTTTCTCTGGTGCAATTTATGTTTTCACAAAGGAAAACTAAGACAAATTAAACTACCTATAATCACTGAACTTCCACAGCCCCTTCTGCCATTTATGGAACACTTAACATGTTCTCGCAATGTAAGTATCAGGACCGCCCTCTGAGTTGGATACAACAGCATTCTTTCCTCTTATAGTTATTTTCAGATATAAGCCTTAGGAAATGGAGTCTTAGAGAAACCAAGCAATTTGCCATAGGTCACAGCAAATAAATTCTGGACTAGTCAGGACTAGAGACAAGGCATTTGCCTCCAAAGTCAGTTCGTTCAAGCACTTTGCATAGCCAATATAAAATTCCTAACAGTGCTTCTATTTGATTTGATTGTGTGTATGGGTGTGGGGGGGCGGGGGGGGGGATGAGGAAGTCTCTGGAGGATTTATATGCGTGAGTTTTGTTTGGGGGTCGCCCTTTTGGGCTCTGCGCGCCCACCGCGAGTAGCGGGTGGGCCTCCCGGGCGTCGGGGAGCAGCGGCCAGCGCAGGGGGACGCCGGCAGGAGGAGGACGGTCTGGGACTCCACAGCACTCACCGCTCTGGCCTCGCCGCCTCCGCCGCCGCCGCCTCCTCCGCCGCTGAAGGGCGCGCGTTCACCCGGGCGGGGCTCCTCCTCCCAACGCCCTCCCCAACCGCCAGCCGCCGGCGGGCAGGTTTGTAGCCTGGCCCTCGCGTGGACCCGGCCAGGAGCTGGCTGCACTAGGACCGAGGGCGCGCAGTGCGCGGAGCGGTAGGAGACAGCGGTGCGAGCCAGAGGAGGTGCGAGTGAAGCTGTCGGCGGTGCGCGAGGGGAGCACGCAGGCGACTCCTCAGTCCCTCTTCCGCACGTGCGCCCACGAGTGTAGTGTCCCGTTTGTTCCACCTGTTATCCCGCAGCTCCAGTGCGCCCCACCTGTTGCCCCACCAGCCCAACGTTACTTCTTCCCTGCTTCCCCGCCAGCCCGTCTGGGGGCGGGGACCTCACCCACCGCCCCACCCACCTCGTCCCATGTGCACACCCATCTCGTCCCTTGCACTCACCCACCTCGTCCCAAGCGCCCTGCCCTACGCCCCAAGTCCCTGAAAGGGCCCCACCTAGGTACCTTTTTGGGTGATCTTCAGGTTCTTTGCCTTGTCGACCCTCCTGGACGACCCCACAATTCTCCGCCTCTCGCGGGCTTCTCTCTCCCTCGTGTGCCATGGTCACCTTCAGCTGGCCCAGCCGCTGATGACAGAAGTTTAAGAAGATTAATGAGCCGCTGTTCCTCAGGGTCTACTGGAGTTTAGCAGAGAACTTCCCAAAGGCCCGGGGTCCTGCAAACCCTTCGTGGGGGCCACCCAAAGGATTCCGTCCTGGAGCCGACCCCGCGCCACGCGCGCTGTCCTCGCGTTCCTTTTTCCAGCCAGCGCAGCCCCTGCGGCTTCTGTCCCTACGGTTCAGCGCGTAGGACGCCCAGCCCGCTTCATCTGCGCCCGCTGCCTTTACCCGCCAGCCACTCCGGCGTTTCCACCTCCGTGTATTTCTCATGCTCCCCAAGTTCTAGAATGCTTGCTTCTCTTGGCGCACCCCACCCCAATTCTCGCGTCCAGTGTAGCTTCCTGTTTAGAATCGCAGGTTCTGATTCGATCACAGGCGAAATTCACTCTCCCCTGCAATGCCGGGTACGACCTGCTCCAGCTCCGAAGTTAAGCTTTGTCAGGAGAGGGCGCTAGAGGAACACTGCAGGACAAGGAGTTCACTTCCTAGCTGGGGAAAAATCCAGGACTGTGTAGAACATTCTCCGCCCCAAGCTGGGAAGGAGCCAACAGACCAAAGAATGACTCAGACCAGTCCAGCTTGATGAGTAGATGAGTTTATTGGGACTCACGTGTAGGGCATTTCTTTTTTTTTTTCTTTTTCTTTCTTTTTTTTGAGAGGGAATCTCATGGCACCTCGTTTTCATCATCACTGGATGATTTCTCTGAGTTAGCAAAGGTCAGGAAGACTTGGTCCAGTGTGATCTGACTGACGGAATAGTCCTCTAAATCAAATTGCTCTTTAGCTTGCTCCAAAATGCCAAACACCTTTAACAACAGCAACAAAAAGGCAGTTACCATTGCAATCTCCCCTTCAGCCCCCAACTCAGATGAGCCTCTCCTCCACTCCCCCAATTCCTATCAAGTGTATGTTGGAGGACAAAAGGCACAGAAGGGGGAGGTGAGAAGGCGGAAGAACAGAGAATTGAGAAAGTAAGAGGAGGCCATCTCTTGATGGACATGGACTAATAGTCGGATTTAGGGGAAGAAATCAAGGCAGTTAAACTCTAAGAGTGTTTGGAAAGTAACCTAACGCTGCTGCTCCTCCCAACAATGCCAGGCTCCCATTCCAAATGCCCGAATCCCAAATACTCCCCACCGTTAGTGCTCTCTTAACATGCTGTGTTACAAGGGCAAGATTTCTACCATCACCTTTCCCCAGTCTTGCTGGGAATGTAGCAGTTAAGGATCCCTTGGTTCTTGTGTTTTAAGACACTACTTAAGAAAGGATAATAGGACAGGTGAATAATCTTACACACTTAATTTGAAATCACCAAAATATTGCCACATTTACTTAATTATATACTTGGAGGAGTGGATAGAAGAGGTTAATACAAAAGGAGATAGGACCTGCTAACCCAATCTCTTTGGTATCCGTGATATAGTTAATGGTTTTGGCAGATTTATTCCTCATGAACTAGTCTTATTATGTGGAGTTCATAGCAATGATTGAGGGTACAAATATTAGCCAGTTCACCTGCCCAATGTAAAACACCTGAGCCTTCTAAAAGTCTAATGTGGTCAGCTGCAGTGGCTCACACCTGTAATCCCAGCACTTCGGGAGGCCAACGCGAGCGGATCACCTGAGGTGAGAAGTTTGGGACCAGCCTGGCCAACATGGCGAAACCCTGTCTCTACTAAAAATAGAAAAATTAGCTGAGTGTGGTGGTGCACTCCTGTGATGCAAGCTACTCGGGAGGCTGAGACAGGAGAATAGCTTGAACCCAAGAAGCAGAGGTTGCAGTAAGCTGAGATCACGCCACTGAACTCCAGCTGACAGAGTGAGACTCTGTCTCAAAAAGTAAAAAATAAAATTAAAAAAATAAAAACTAAAAGCCTAATGTTACTACAAGACTTTATTCCTAAACGCAGTGCTGAGAATCTGAACCAGGATGTTTTCCTCCTGGCAGTGTGTGGGCATGTACAGTGTGTTTGGTGGGGAGGACAAGAATAATCACAATAAGAACAAGATTAATAACAGTAAGGATTAATCATAATAAGAATAACCAGAGTAAGAATAGCCTCACGCTATTCTTGTAATTATACAACCCCCATGCCGTGTGAAACAGGAAATCACATATAAATCACCAAAGTCAGGCCACTTGTTCTAGTTTTTTATACAGGTGAGTAACGATCCACTGGTGGAATAGGAGGAAAGAGGGTGGTGCCTATTCCTAATTTAGAATAAACATTTGTATTTACACTTTTATTGCATATTTGTAGATTATAGCAAGTGAAATTAACTGGGATTAAAAATGTTTGAAAAAACATGTTTGTAACGGTGTGGGATTTTTCTTAATGTTAGTCTTAAAGCATGTATTGCCTCCATGATCACATAAATAAATATGAAATATTTCAAACATTGAGCTTAATGAATTATTTAAAGCAAATACACACGAAACCATCCTATCCAGGTCAAGTAATAATAACCCATACATTCCCATGTGCTATTTCCCAGCTTCTGTCCTCTTTAAAAAGTAGCCATTGCTTTTATTGTTATTTGAGCAGTTCCCTAACAGTTCCCTTTTTATCTTTTTATCTACACATGCACCCCTAAAATTGTGATTTGGATTTTTCTACTTTCAAACTTTATATGAATGGAATCATCCAGTATTCATTCCTTTCTTTCTGCTTCACTCAATATTATGTTTGGAAACTTCACTCATGTTGCATGTAATTATAATTCATCATTTTCCTTTCTGCACAGTAATCTGGTATATGAATGTTATATACCAGAGCCCCAGACCACCCTTCTCAGGATTCCCAAATATTTCATCCCTTGCTTCTCCTGGCCCAGCGCTCAGTCCCCTAACTCTAGGAAGACAGAGGTTAGGGATGAGGGGAATGAGACACTCGCCTTGGCTGCAGCATTGAAGGTGAAGCCAACTCAATAGTCAAAATAAAGACTTTCATACAATATTTTTACTTTTTAAAATAAAATGTAAATATAAAATTTCATGAGGAGCTATATTGGCATCTACAGCAAAAGGAAAAACCTGAGCCGTCTTTGTTGAAAATTTTTATACTCTGTTCATTGTGGATTTTTTGGCATTGATTTTTGTTTTAAATATTGCATTTAGATGTTTCAGTTTAATATTTATCATGACTACTGAGTGAATCCCATAAATTTTGTGCCATAGGTGAGTACCTCACTATGGTACAGCTCTACCCTGCTGTCATCTTCACTGTGGTGGTGGCAGAAGTCTAGGGGGGTGTAAGTAACCACCTCCTTCGCAGGGTCTGTTAGGGGTTAGCAGGGAACTTCCAGAGGCTCAGGCACAGGAGCTTACATGGCCCCCAGGCTTGTCCCAGTACAAGGTCTCAGGGAAGGGCAGGGAAAAGAGATTTACACCAGCTTTCTCAATACTGACCCCTGCATTACTAGAAAGTTTATTAATCTTCTTTCTGTTAAGTCATAATTATAATAATAATTTCATTATTTTAATAATAATAAAATAAACCTCAATAATACCTAATATATAATATGCTACTTATTAATAATACTTATTATTGGAGGCTTGGGACAGTTAGTTCTCTGTGCCTCTGGTCTCGAAAGAACTGATGCAACCAAGACTAGTTTTCTCAGTGCTACTTTACTGAGGACCTGGATGATGTGAACCAAAGCTTTATAAGGAAGATGGTTTGAGATGATTTGCAGAGTTGTCCTGTTTCTACAGGATTCACTGGAGTGAATTCCTATTATTGAGGTTTCTTATTTTGTCATTGTTAAAATAATGAAATTACTATTATAATCATGACTTAAAAGAAAGAAGATTAATAAACTTTCTAGTAATGCAGGAGTCAGAAATAAGATTTCTATTTAATCAGGGCTAAATTCCTAAATTTACTATGGAAGCAAATACATATCTGGCTTTATTTCATATCTCTTTTAGTTGATGAGTATTTGGTTTTGCTTTTTTTCTCCTTGTTAACTTAAAAAAAAACACAAAATTTATGAATTTAGACAAGAAGAGACTTTCCTATACGAGGTTACAGCCTGCAAGGTGGGATCATATGCTGGGAAGCATGCTGTATTATTCCGTTTTCATGCTGTCTATAAAGACATGCCTGAGACTGGGCAATTTACAGAAGAAAGAGGTTTATTGGATTTACAATTCCACATGGCTGGGGAGGCCTCACAATCATAGTGGAAGGCAAGGAGGAACAAGTCACATCTTATATGGATGGCAACAGCAAAGAGAGAGCTTGTGCAGGGCAACTCCCATTTTTAAAACCATCAGATCTTGTGAGACCCATTCACTATCATCAGAACCGCAGGGGACAGACCCACCTCCATGATTCAATCATCTCCCACTGGGTCCCTCCCACAAGATGTGGGAATTATGGGAGCTACAAGAAGAGATTTGGGTGTGGACACGGAGCCAAACCATATCACATGCCTTGGCCAAGATCAGAGACAGGCACTTTGAAGGAGGAGGGTTGGGGTAGGAGCTTTATGCTCAACAGTTTGGCCACATATACATATTCAACAGGTGAGAGAAGAAGCTATGAATGTTCATGAAAGTGGTCCTGATACATGTGTATTTAACAAACATGCCTGTTACATACAACTCATGTTCATTTTGGGGTGGTTGCAACATTTAAATGTACTACAATTCAGCCTGATACGTCAAAAGATCTTTTCAGGACATGAAGGCATGCAAGTGTGCAACCTCTGTAAGTCAGCCAGAACCATCCTATAGCCGGTAGTCTTATCAGGAGAAAGTTACTGAAATCAATCTCTTGTCCAATCAAGCTATAGTTATGGCTGGTGGAACAAGAGGTCGGTTAGTCAATATCTGTGATTTGGATGAGTTGTAATTGTTTTAATATTGCCTTTCTTTGGCTGGGCACGGTGGCTCACACCTGTAATCCCAGCACTTTGGGAGGCCGAGGCGGGTGGACCATCTCAGGTCAGGAGTTCGAGATCAGCCTGGAGGGGGAGGGGAGGGGGAGGGGAGGGGCAGGGCAGGGGAGGGGAGGGGAGGGGAAGGGAGGGGAGGGGAGGGGAAGGGAGGGGAGGGGGAGGGGAGGGGAGGGGAGGGGAGAATCTCTTCAGCCTGGCCAACGTGACAAAACCCCGTCTCTACTGAAAGTACAAAAATTACCCGGGGGTGGTGGCATGCACCTGTAATCCCAGCTACTTGGGAGGCTGAGGCAGGAGAATCACTTGAGATCATGCCACTGCACTCCAGTCTGGGTGACAGAGAGGGACTCTGTCTCCAAAAAAAATTTATATATATATATATACACACACACACATACATATATACGTATCTATATAGATACGTGTATACGTATCTATATAGATATGTATATATATACGTATATATGTGTGTATGTATATATATATATAGAGAGAGAGAGAGAGACAGAGAGAGAGAGAGAGTGAGAGAGAGAGAATCACTCTGTTGCCCAGGCTGGAGTGCAGTGGCATGATCTCGGCTCACTGCAACCTCTACCTCCCTGGTTCAAGCAGTTCTCCTGCCTCAGCCTCCTGAGTAGCTGGGATTACAGGCACATGCTACCACGCCCGGCTAATTATTGTATTTTTTGTATCACTTTGGCCAGGCTGGTCTCAAACTCCTGACCTCACATGATCCGCCCGCCTTGGCCTCCCAAAGTGCTAGGATTACAGGTGTGAGCCACCATGCCCAAGGCATGTTCCCTATCTTCTTTGAGCAGGGCTGGGGAAAACAAAAACAAAAATATTGCTTACCTCCAAGCCAGTGCTTGTTTAGCTGCTGGAGAAAACAAAAAACTTTGTGGCATAGTTTTATAGAACATAGTTTTTTTCTTTAAGTGTAAGGGTGCGTGGCTTAACTCTACCTGGCATGGCCTTAGATTCTGTTTATAATTTGTTATCGTATTGCCACAAAGAGTCTGTTCTGTCAGTTTTGTGATCTCTGTACTAACATTAAGGCTGCTCAGTTGTGTCTAAACTCCAAAAGGGAGAGGATGTAATGAGGCATGTCTGATTTGCCATCCCATCACGGCTGGAAACTAAGTCTTTAAGGTTTTTCTGGGGTCTGCTTGGCCCAGAGGGGGTTCATTCAGTAGGTGGGGGGCATAGGATTTTATTTTTAGTTCACATTCACAAAAACAAAGGGCCAAATAAAGTCTTACTGTGTCACACAGGCTGGAGTGCAGTGGCACAATCTCAGCTCACTGCAGCCTCCATCTCCTGGGTTCCAGCAATTCTCCTGCCTCAGCCTCCCGGGTAGCTGGGATTACAGGCACCCGCCACCACGCCCGGCTAATTTTTGTATTTTTAGTAGAGACAGGATTTCACCATGTTGGCAGGCTGGTCTCGAACTCCTGACCTCAGGTAATCCACCCACTTGGGCCTCCCAAAGTGCTAGGATTACAGGTATGAACTATCATGCCAGGGCTATATCTCTGTGCTTTCTAAACCCAATAAATGTTATGTAATAATAATGCTAACAACACATATGATGGGCCAGAAACATTTCTATAAGCCCAGCAGCTCTGGGCATAAATTTCTAGGGATGGTGAACTGAAGAAACAACATTGTGTCATTGAAATCAGCTTTTCCCAACCACCAGTGTCTCCTCTCTCTCTCTCTCTCTCTTTCTCTCAGTGTTCACTTATTATGTGGCTACTCTGTGCCAAGCACTGTTGCTAAACACATTATGTACAATTCCTCATTTCATTGGTACTGATTTTGACACTCATCCACTGTCTTTTATCATGATGTGACCATTTCCTACAAAATGCCCTATGTAGCTTCCAACCAAAATACCACAAAGCACAACTTAAGCAGTCCTGCCTCTTGACCTTCTCCCAGGCTTTGCTCTCGCTCATCTGTTCCATCCTTTGCATTGGCAGAAGACCCATCTTTCTAAATGCTTACTCTGTTGGAGCATGTAATTTCTTTCCTAGGAATCACCATTCTCAGCTGCCTGACTCCAAGAATCATTCTCAGTTTTATCTCCTGAATGTCCTAGACCTCAGCACCTTATTCCAGCCTAACACGTCTGGCAACTCATTGTTCCCAGAGCTATTCAACATGCCTTCCACCTCAGGGCTTTACTTGGCCTGTAATGCCCTCTTCCTCTCTTTCTGCCAAAGTAGCTTAATGATTAGGAATATAATTCTGAAGTCCAACCAAGGGCAAAGCCAACTCCTCTGCTGACTTGGTGGATGACCTTGAACTAAATTTCTTCCCTTCTCAGAGCCTCCAATGGACAGTAAAACTAATAACAACACCTCCCTACCTTAGAGGTTGTTGTATAATTAAATGAGATAATATACATAAAGTGCATGGTGCAGTATCTGGTACACAGAAAAGATCAATAACCTGTTGATGTTGTCATTGTTGTCATCGCTATTATTATTTCAGACCTTGGTTTCTCCCCACTCTTTCATGAAGCCCTCATCTAACCACTCCAGGTCAAAATCATCTCTCTTTTCTTTGAATTAACTTACTTTTCCTATCACTGATTTGATGGCTAGGATTTATTGCCTTAAGCTTTACATCATTCCTTTCCGATTTTATTTCCCCATCTCAGGTAAAAACTCCTTGAAGAAAAGATCCTGCAATTTGGCTTTTTGTGAGATGGAAACGATTACACCTTGCCCTGCAAACTTCCCCCCTTTAAAGGTGAAGGTTTGTTAGGTTAGTTAGCCTGTGAGAAAATTGTGCATTCTTAGCATTCAAAGGCCAGACATCTGGGGGTACAGATGGGAGGAAGACTAGGATAAGAGACTCCAGATGGGGACAGAATTAAAAGGAAAAAAAAAATTAAATAAGCCTCCGTCTCCTTTTATCTCCTAGCAGTAGGCAGTAATTTAATAAATAAAGGAGCCCCGTTACCGTTTTCCCTGTCCATTCTTTCCCAGGCACGGTGACCTAGACAGCAGCAAAAAGCGAGTTAATAGGGAGGGGTTAGGTAGGAAGCAAAAGTCAAGGAATGTGGCTACAGCTGATTACAGGAACTTAGAAAGCGGACCGAACAACATTGACTCCCAGCACGCCACCTCGATGTCCACCTTGGGGGATCCGTCGCTGGAAGGGACCCATCTCGCCCACCCTTAGGGGTCAAGGTGGGCGAAGGGGGAGGAGAGGGCTGGCGGGGCGGGGCGGGGTTGCTCCGCCCCCGGAGGCTGGGCTGTGACCAGCAGGCGGCTCCGCAGCGCGGCGGGCGCGCTCATAAAGGGCACAGCCGAGGGTACGTGGATCGCGGTGCGGAGACTGAGGTTAGAAGGCAGGTGGCGAGATGAGCCGGGTACCAGCGTTCCTGAGCGCGGCCGAGGTGGAGGAACACCTCCGCAGCTCCAGCCTCCTCATCCCGCCTCTAGAGACGGCCCTGGCCAACTTCTCCAGCGGTCCCGAAGGAGGGGTCATGCAGCCCGTGCGCACCGTGGTGCCGGTGACCAAGCACAGGGGGTGAGTGAGGAGGGTCGGGGTCAGGGGAAGGAGAAACTGGAAAGGGGGAAGAGGAGGAGCAGGAAGAGGAGGGGTGGGAGAAGGGAAGAGACGGCTTGCCTAATCGTTGCTAACAGCTGCCACTTTTAATAGGCGCTACCCGGTGTGCTAAGTGGGCGTTTTACAGGTGTTACCTTGTTTATTTCAGCACACTCTCCACCTAGGGAGGTACTGATGCCACCATTTGATTGGTGGAAAACTGAGACTCAGAGAGGTTAAGTGACTTACCTAAGCTTACACAGCTACTAAGTGGCAGAGCTGGAATGGTTTTCTGATCCAGTGCCAGACTTCTGAACATACTATGCATGGTGTCTAAGGGAAGGGCAGAGGGATGCGGGGGCTGGAAGAGGGCCAGTGGGGCGGTGAGGAAGGAAAAAGTAAGGTATATGGATACTAAGAGACCCCAGCATTGATGGGAAGGGGCTGAAGCTGCTCCCTCTCTCCTTGTAGCTACCTGGGGGTCATGCCCGCCTACAGTGCTGCAGAGGATGCCCTGACCACCAAGTTGGTCACCTTCTACGAGGACCGCAGCATCACCTCGGTCGTCCCCTCCCACCAGGCTACTGTGCTACTCTTTGAGCCCAGCAATGGCACCCTGCTGGCGGTGAGCAACTTCCTGTCCCGGGGTGGAATGGGGCCCTGGGCCCAGATTTAAGCTCAAAAGTAAGTTCTCCACAGCGGGGGGAGTCTTGATTGTGACTACGCGTGCCCCTCTGCAAGTGACTGGATACCAGCAACAGTGAAGGTTATCTGTGTCCATGTATCTATTTCTAGGACTGCCTGAGGATGCATAACACAGCACCAGCGCCCACTGCTGCCTCAAGCATGTGACAATGTGGAAATAATAATCTTGTCATTCTTGCATATGTCCTTGTCCTATACTCAGTTACCCCAAATACACAGCTTGAACGAACCCATTAGCCAAGGGAAGACTGACTTACTGAATCCTTGTCGACATGGAAAAGAAGGGGTGTTCTATAATCCCTGGGAGTCTTTTCAGAGGGGTATACGGTGTTACCTGCTTTTTTTTTTTTTTTTTTGAGACGGAGTCTCGCTCTGTCGCCCAGGCTGGAGTGCAGTGGCGCGATTTCGGCTCACTGCAAGCTCCGCCTCCCGGGTTCACGCCATTCTCCTGCCTCAGCCTCTCCGAGTAGCTGGGACTACAGGCGCCCGCCACCACGCCCGGCTAATTTTTCTGTATTTTTAGTAGAAACGGGGTTTCACCGTGGTCTCGATCTCCTGACCTCGTGATCCGCCCGCCTCGGCCTCCCAAAGTGCTGGGATTACAAGCGTGAGCCACCGCGCCCGGCCACCTGCTTTTTTTTTTTAATTTTTATTTTTTTTCATTTTCTCAACAAGTTTATTTTATTAAATTGCGACCTGTTTTAATATCTAACCATAGTATCAAAAGGTAGCAGTAGCTCGTGTTTATGGAGTACTTTTTAATGCATCAGGCACTGTTCTAAACATTTCACATTTATTAATCCTCTTAACACTTAAAACTATTCTATGATATGGGTAATATGATTACTCCCACTTTATAGATGAGGAAACCGAGTCAGAGCAACTATGTTCAACTTACCGAGGTTTATATAACCAACAATTAGCATGGCTGGACTTCAGAGCTGCTCAGTCTAAGTCCACGGTCCATAGGTCCAGACTCTTCTAAGACCACCGCCATTTTAACTGCTACATATTGGGCACTTATGTGCCAAGAAGGAGACGCTGATCACATTCAATTCTGAGAAATTCCTCTATGGGTGTTTTTTTTTTTTTTTTAGTAGAGACAGGGTTTCACCGTGTTAGCCAGGATGGTCTTGATCTCCTGACGTCGTGATCCACCTGCCTCGGCCTCCCAAAGTGCTGGGATTACAGGCGTGAGCCATCGTGCCCGGCCTATGGGTGTTTTTATTAACTCCCCTTCCCCCCAATTTCTTTTGAGGTCCTTGAGGCTCGGGTTAGTAGAGTCACTTTGCTTGAGGTCACACAGCTGGTTAGTGAAAGACTCAAGAATCACTCCTAGGTCTTTCTGACAGTTAACTCTTATGGTCTGTGCACTCCAAGCTGGGTCTTACAATGTCCTTCCTTTTCCCCTGAATTTCTGGATCGCCAAAGAATCTGGCTGTTTAACACTCCTTTGAGAATATCTAGCTCTCCCCAAATTATACTCATCCAGTGGAGATGGCATTCATACTACCTGCCAACAGCGGTTCCCCGGGGGGGGGTAGAACCCAAGGCTTTCCAACTAGATGACAGCTGAATCTGCTCAGTAACTTGATGATTCACTTCCTCATCTGTAAAATGAGGTTGATGATGCCTATTTTTTTGGTCAGCTGAGATGAATAACTTAGAGAGGAGCACAGAGGATGGTTTTTACTAGTGAGGCATAATTTTCAACCTTCGCTGTGTATCAGAATCACCTGGGCTGTCTTGGTCTCACTCCTGGAAGAGATACAGACTGGGTTAATCTAAGGGTGGTATCTGAGCATCTTCACGAAGCTTTCCACATGTGCAACAGGAACAGAGAGCCACTAAGAGTTTCATGGCCCTTGTCCAGATGTCAAATGGCAACCTTCTCTCTCAAGTTCCTTCTTAATTTGGTGTTTTGAGAATTCTAGGGCAAGAAAAGAAAATGGGCAGTTCTTGAGGGCTCACCATGTGCTAGATGTTTCCAGATAAGCCAGTGCATTTAATCTGCACAATAACCCTCTGAATGGCTGGCATTATCTTTGTTTTTACAGGTGAGGAAACCAGTGCTTAAAGATTAAAGTGTTTGTTCAAAGTTGCGTATCTCTTAAGTGGAGGAATCGGATCCAGGTCTGACGCCAAACCCACGCTGTTTGTAGGATGCTATAAAACTTCCTAAGCTAATATTTTAGAACTGTTTCTTCTAATTTATGCAGTGGACAGGGGTTCACCTTGCTCACTGTCTCTCCTTTCCTCCAAGGTCATGGATGGAAATGTCATAACTGCAAAGAGAACAGCTGCAGTTTCTGCCATTGCCACCAAGGTAAGATGAATGGCTGGCTGTACTATTAAGGTGAGCTGTCGGATGGGGTCTGCTGCCTCAATCTTGAGAGACTAAAGGAGAAGTGGGGAACTTATTTTGGTTCCCTGTTGGACATAGCTGGAACTCCAGATGTCAGATATATCAGTAATTCATGAAATTATTAGCTACCATTTAATGTGCATGACCAGATTTCAAGTACCTTACGTGCATAATTCTCAATCTTCCCATCAGTCCTGAAGAATAGAAATGAGAAATTCTCTCCACCTTCCAGGTCAAGGAATGTGGCTCAGAGAGCTTCTGTGAATTGCCCAGGATCACGCAGCTAATAAGCCCAGAGTAAGAATTTAATACCTGACCTCTCTGGCTTCCAGGACTGGCTTCTTGTCCCTGTACCACATTGCCCCTGGTAAGACAGTATAATTGTCCCATAGACCAAAGCTAGTACTGCACAAGAGGCTGAGTGAACTGAACAGATCCAAGCCAGATCCATGTATTCATTTGACAAGTATTGACTGAGCTTCTATCATGTGTCAGGCACTGTTCTAAATGTTAGGGAAATGGCAGTGAGAAAAACAGAGGGGCACACACAGGGGAGGTAGACAATACCAATAAAAAGGGAAATACAGGCCGGGTACAGTGGCTCATGCCTGTAATCCCAACACTTTGGGAGCACTTGAGGTCAGGAGTTGGAGACCAGCCTGGTCAACATGGTGAAAACTCGTCTCTTGTAAAAACACAAAAATTAGCTGGTTGTGGTGGTGGGTGCCTATAATCCCAGCTACCCGGGAGGGTGAGGCAGGAGAATCGTTTGAACTCAGGAGGCAGAGGTTGCAGTGAGCCCAGATCGAGCCACTGCACTCTAGCCTGGGCAACAGAGTGAGTCTCTGTCTTAAAAAACAAAACAAAAAATGAAACAAAACAGAACAAAACAAAAACATCTTTTGAGTTTAATAATGTGTTAAATAGTAATAAATAATATGTAATTAAATAGTACATATTAATAAATGATTAATAGTGTGCTTAGAATTTACTAAAAAAACAAAACCAATAATAACCCAAAACGCCACATAACATGTTAGAAAGGTGAAGATAAAGCAGAAGTGAGAGTATTGGAGAAGGTGTCACGTTTTACGTTATCCAAGAAAGGCCTCCCTGAGAAGGTGACATTTGAGTCAAAGCTGAAAGCAGTGAGTTAGCGAACCATGCAAAAATACGGAGGGGCACTCCAGGCAGAGGGAACAGTAAGCAATGGCGGTGATGATGTTCCCAAGCAATGTCAAGGCATCCTATAAGAAAAACAGCATTTTAAAAAGTTAGAGTTAAGAGGATGAGGCTTAGAAAACAGAGTGTCTGTGGGAACGATTGAAGTCTGGAGTCTTTCACATTAAATGTGGAAGTACAAGGTCTTGGGACACTGGTTTTCCTAAATTATTATAAAGGAAACATGGTAACCCAGGGAAAGTTGCAGCAGCAAAGACCAGGTGTTCAGGTTGTATGTTGAGGTTTTCTAGATACCTGCTGGGGAGGGAAGAATGAGAGGATTAATCTGGTAATTGTATACGAAGGGAGTAGACCAACAGCACCCACCTCAATGAACTGGTTTTTAGCTATATCCAGACCTGATTCAGTTGAAGTAATCAAGGACTCCTTGCTATGTTTGCTGGTAATTTGGGAACAGAATGAATCTCGTATTACTGCCTGTCATTTGTAAAGAGCTTTAGTCTTTTTCAAAATCATTTCCAGCCCCTTGTCTGGACTACGAGTTTCTGTGAGGAAGGCAGAGAAAGTATTAATGGCCTCATTTTACGCATAAAAGAATAGAAACTTGGGTTTCCTGAAGTAATACAACCAGGTTCCTGTGGGTCCTTTTGAGGCCACATGGTCTTGTCCCAGATAAGAAGTTTCCAATAGAAGCAAGCTATGCAGCAGCATTAGCTAGGGAAGTTTTTAAAAACTCAAATTCCCATGCCTACTGAATCAAAATCACAGAGAGTAAGGATCAACCAGGTCCGGAAACCACACTTTTGTAGACCCAGCCTGCAATAACACTGCTTTATTGCATTAATAAAAATCTGTGCTCCCAGAAGAATCAAGAAGCCTTGGGTTGACACTTCAAAGTTTAGACACTTCAAAGTTTAGGCTGAAACTTCACAGCTTTATTTCCAAGGGCTCAGATGAACTGTTTCAATAAGGAACAAAGGGTCTATTTTACTTGTTGCCTTGAGAGTAGAATATTTTCTTGTCAATCATTTCTCTTTTATTTAGGGCTTTTGTCGGGGAGAATAAGTATACGGAGCTCTAGGGTCTGATGAACATAATACATTTTTTGTGCTTGGGTCTCACATAAGCTTCATTGAAGACTCTGATATGTTTTCTCAAGGTGACAGTATATATTAGGGTTTAGCAGTGACATGCATTTATTCAACAAATATTTGAGTGTCCACCAAGTGCAAGGTTCTATGCTCAGCCTGGGGTAAGCAAAACCAGATACAGTACTTGCCCTCATGTAGCACAGGGTCCAGTGGGGGAGGCAAGATATAGTCCAAAGATCACATCAATAGGCTGGGCGCAGTGGCTCACGCCTGCAATCCCAGCACTTTGGGAGGCTGAGGCAGGCAGATTGCCTAAGGTCAGGAGTTCAAGACCAGCCTGGCCAACATGGAAAAACCCCATCTTTAGTAAAAAAAAAAAAAAAAAATTAGCTGGGCATGGCGGCAGGTGCCTGTAATCCCAGCTACTCGGGAGGCTGAGGCAAGGGAATTGCTTGAATCCTGGAGGCGGAGGTTGCAGTGAGCCAAGATCACGCCACTGCACTCCAGCCTGGACGACAGAGTGAGACTCAGTCTCAAAATTCACACCAATAAATATGAAACTACAACGCTGACAAGTGCTCTAAGAGTGTAAAGCAGTATATCTTGATCTAGCCTGTGGCTGTGCATCTGTAAGGGATATCTGAGCTGAGATTGAAGGATAATAAGAGTTACTTGTGAGGGGGAGAGGTGACAAAGCAACCTAGCATCCTATGGCAAGGAGTTAATTCATGCAGAGGCCCTGTGGTTGAAGGAAGTACATGAGCTTGGGAAGCTGCAAGGAAGCCAGTATGGCTGGAAGACAGGAAGTGCAGGGGAATATGGCATGATGGTATGAGAGAGGGCTTTAGAGATAGGAGGGCCAGACCATGCAAGGCCTTGGCAAATGCAAATGAAACAGACTTTCAGACTCTTTAAATGAGAAACCTAGCAGATTCATATACATGTACTTAATAACCTGCATGCTTATGAGAAAAGACTGAAGTGCCACTAATGCTGTTTAATAAATCTTATAAACATATGATTAAAAATTGGCTGGGTGCAGTGGCTTACACTTGTAATCCCGGCACTTTCGGAAGCCAAGGCAGGTGGATCACTTGAGGTCAGGAGTTCAAGACCAGCCTGGCCAACATGGCGAAACCCCATCTCTACCAAAAAAAAAAAAAAAAAAATTAGCCAGGTATGGTGGCACATACCTGTAATCCCAGCTACTCGGGACGCTGAGGCACGAGAATTGCTTGAACCCAGGAAGCAGAGGTTGCAGTGAGCTGAGATCACACCGCTGCATTCCAGCCTGTGCAACAAACCGAGACTGTCTCAAAAAAAAAAAATAAATAAAAAAAAATCAATTATCACACTATTACCAGGGCAACAAATTATCAAGTAAAACAACCAATCAGAATTACACATTTAGTTTAGCAAGTTGAAGGTTATTTTTATGGGATACTGTAACAATTTCTGAAGCTCACCTGTACTTTCAAGAATAGATTCATATTAACTGAGAACAGAAGAAAATGGTAACAAGGAAAAGAATCCAATTATCCTTATCAGACAGAAACATAAGATTTCTAGTCTTGTGGATATTATCATTTTGAAACCTTTTCAAATCAGAGACATTGAACTATATTTTATGGCACAGAATGGTATCTCTCCTTCGGTAGCTGCGGGAGATAAAATTAATTCCTAATATTTCAGAGATGCTGTTTTGCTAGTAATTAGTAGTTAAGAAGACTTTTCACTTTTTAAATATTATACTCCAGAATTCCAGTGAGTAGCATTTTACGAAAGAACAGACCACGGGGAACTCAAAGTTTACTAAATGAAATAGAGAAAAGGCAGAAGAGGGTTTTATTTAATACATACGGTGTCGAGGGCCAAATGATGTCTTTCCTCTATGCCAGTGGTTCTCCACTGAGCATGAGTTTGCCACCTGCTCCAGAGACATTTAGGAGTGTGCAGACGTTTTTAGTTCCCACAACTTGAAGGGGTGGAAAATGCTACTAACATCTAATGGATAGAAACCAGAGATACTGTTGCACATCCTATAATACACAGGATGGTGGCCCTCCCCAACAAAGAGTTGTCCAGCCCAAATGTTAGTAGTACACTGAGGTTGAGAAGCCCAGTGCTACCTCTTGTAGGTCATAGTAGGTATGTACCAGTTCTGTGCAAATAAGACTACCTCTGTCCTCATGGGGCTTAAAGACCTGTAGAAGAAAATCTACAAACAAATAAGTGCTATGGCCTGGTGCATTCTATCAAGGAGGTCAGAAAGGCTTCACTGGAGAGGTAGCACTGGACATGAGTTGATCACAGAATCCTGCTGTCAAACACAGACACCCTCAGGAGGTGCCACAAATGCTAATTCTACATTTGTCTTTAGAGGAAGACAGAGGCTGTGAAAGGATCAACAGAGTGGGCCCAGCGAATATAGCTAGAACCCCAGGAAGGAAGGGCTCACAGAATCCAGGCAGCTCTTAGAAGTAGCTCAGAGCTCTGAGAAGTGGGTATGGCTGAGCATGTACCTGAGATATGAAGAAAGGACATGGGCTTTGGAGTATGGAAGACGTGAATTTAAAGCCACACTGTGCCCTTTAATAGTTGTAAGACCTGGCCAGGTGTGGTGGCTCACATCTGTAATCCCAGTACTTTGGGAGGCCGAGGTGGGCAGATCACCTGAGGTCAGGAGTTTGAGACCAGCCTGGCCAACATGGTGAAACCCCATCTCTGTCAAAAATACAAAAATTAGCTGGGTGTGGTGGCGCACACCTATAATCCCAGCTCCTCGGGGGGCTGAGGTAGGAGAATCACTGGAACCCAGGAGGCGGAGGTTGCAATGAGCCAAGATCATGCCACTGCACTCCAGCCTGGGCAACAGAGCGAGACTCCGTCTAAAAAAAAAAAAAAGAAAAAGAAAAAAATAATTTTAAAAAGTAGTTGTAAGACTCAGAGCAAGTTCACTTTTCTGTTACCAGGGCAACCTCAGTCTCTTCGTCTGTAAGAAGAAGATAATAGGAGTCCCCAACTCGTAGGGCCAATGTCTAGACTAAATGAGATCATGGGGGCAAAGCATTGGCATACATCAGCTGTTCAGTGAAGCCTTCTCCCTTCTTTTCCCACTTGACACAGGGGAAACTAAGACACAAAAGGAAATTCTCTTGATTGCCTGCAAGCTCTTGAGGGAGGCAGAAGAGAGGGCAGAAGTCACCTGATACTCAAACCAGCTTAGTTTTGTACCCATCTGCTAGGGTCTCCCTTGACCTTTGCCACTTCATTTCTCTCATATAGTTTCTGAAACCCCCCAGCAGTGAAGTGCTGTGCATCCTTGGGGCTGGGGTCCAGGCCTACAGCCATTATGAGATCTTCACAGAGCAGTTCTCCTTTAAGGAGGTAAGTCCAGGGGTGGGAGTGAGAGAGAAGAGGGGAGGGGGTAGTCCTTGACCTGTCTATACTCCTTCACTGCACCACAGGTTATTCTGAAATAATTAAGTTGTGAGCCCCATCTAGACCATTCTTGTACTTCATGACTTCCCAGAAGCCCTGATGGAGGGGATGGAGGATAAGAGTCAGGGGAAGATCTGATTACGTTTCCAGTCCTCAGTTCACAGGGCATTTGCCTGAGGATGCAGCAAGCTTACACGGTTAAAAGATTCTATTATATCTCTTGTATACATTCAGTTGTCCTTTTAGCCCCTGTCTATTATGTTTTTCTTAGGAGAATCCAGAGTTTTTAAGTATTCAAGGTTATGGATCAAGAAGCTGGGTGGGATGAGACCTGGAGGCCAGGAGGCCATAGCCTCTCTCTTTTGCAGTCTCCATACTGGTCCACCTTCCCCCCACTGCGGCTCATGCGTCCCCCTGGGAATGTTGGATGCTATTGTTATTTTATGTGTGTGTATGAAAGGGATGGAGCAAATTTAAAGTATGATTTAATGATGAAAATAAAACCACTGCCTTGGGAAATATAGACTACTAGGTGAGTGCAAAAGTAATTGCAGTTTTGGCCATGACTTTTTTTTTTTTTTTTTTTGAAATGGATTCTCGCTCTGTCACCCAGGCTGGAGTGCAGCGGCATAATCTCGGCTCACTGCAACCTCCACCTCCCGGGTTCAAGAGATTCTTGGGCCTCAGCCTCCCCAGTAGCTTGGATTATAGGTGCCCACCACCACGCCTGGCTAATTTTTGTATTTTTAGTAGAGACAGCGTTTCACCATGTTGGCCAGGCAAGTCTCGAACTCCTGACCTCAGGTGATCCACCTGCCTTGTCCTCCCAAAGTTCTGGGATTACAGGCATGAGCCACTGCGCCCAGTTGCCATTACTTTTAATATAAGGAAGAAAACAAAAGAAAAATGCCCTTTTATCTGTTTTCAAAGGCAGTTAATGTTTTCTGATCTTCCCTCTTCAGCTTTTTATAACATAGCTTTAGTCGTGTTAGATACGCACCATTTTATATCCTCTCTCACTGAGTGTTCTAACATCACTTTTCAGGTTATCTAATTTTTGCATAAAATTTGCATAGTCTTCTATCAAGAAGGGTGAAGAGGTTAACCGTGCACTTCTGGCTGGGCAAAATGTCCTGTTTTTCACCTTGCTTGGTGAACTTGCTTAGACATTAAGTTTGTTTCCGTATGTATTATATTTCCTTATGAGAAATTCTGTAGGCCATATTTTCAGTTGACGGGTGACAAGCCCTTGACCCAAACATTGAAACCTGTCAAGCAAGTCGGCAAGTCCCCAGCTCCTGGCGAGGCCATTGCCTCACCCCCCAACCCCAGCACCTTTCAGGATTCCAGCCATAGCTACCATTCTTGGCCTTTTCATTGGCTGTGCCATTTACCTTCAAACTCGTCTGATATTGAATTTCCTAAGTATTCTTCACCGATCAAGTTATTCCATGAAAAACATTGTCATAAATAATCCTTTGTATGAATCTCCTACCCATTACAACTCCTTTACGGGGTCTCAGATATAAAGTGTGAGTTCCACACAGACTTTGCCAGTTATCATTTCCATTTTACAGACGTGGAAACTAAGGCTGAATGACATGAAGCAATTTCAGGAAATAGCAGAGTAGAAATTGGTTCCAAGCCTACTTGGCTCCAGAACTTGCTCTGCTAATCATTATGCTATTAATATATAATAGCTATGAAGCTATTGAAGCTGTGCATCTTGGCCTAGAAGTGAAATACTTCCACCCTTTTTAAAAGGGGAAAGTGGTAGAGAATGCTCATTTTCAAATACCTGGCTAGGTGTCTAAGTTAATGCTGTACCCCTGATCAAATGTCCATTCTCCATGGGGAATGATTTAGGAGTGATTTAGATAACCACCAGCCCCTATCCCAGAGCGGTTCAACTTTCCCTTCGCATCCCTGGGCTCAGTGTAACATAAGCAGCCAAAAAATGGCACCAATGTCCTTCTTGTTACTCTCAATGAAGGTGAGGATATGGAACCGCACCAAAGAAAATGCAGAGAAGTTTGCAGACATAGTGCAAGGAGAGGTACGGGTCTGTTCTTCGGTCCAGGAGGCTGTGGCAGGTGCAGATGTGATCATCACAGTCACCCTGGCGACAGAGCCCATTTTGTTTGGTGAATGGGTGAAGCCAGGGGCTCACATCAATGGTAAGTAGAGTGGCTCCATAAGGCATGATGGGTGGTGGCCAGGCTCCTCTCTGGACTGGACCAGTCGGCTACATCTGCAGAGCCAGTTTATTCATGCAGAATGCCCAAGCTATTTAAGGGCCTTGAAAATGTGTGAGATTGAAAAAAAACAATAGTTGGCCGGGTGCAGTGGCTCATGCCTGTAATCCCAGCACTTTGGGAAACTGAGGCAAGTGGATTGCTTGAGGCCAGGAGTTTGAGACCAGCCTGGTCAACATGGCAAAACCCTGTCTCTACTAAAAATACAAAAGTTAGTCAGGCATGGTGGCTTGCACCTGTAGTCCCAGCTACTCATGAGGCTGAGGCATAAGAATGGCTTGAACCCAGGAGGGAGAGGTTGCAGTGAGCCAAGATTGTGCCACTGCACTTTAGCCTGGGCAACAGAGTGAGACTCTGTCTTAAAAAACAAACAAACAATATTTGTTCCAAAAAATGTAAAAGGGAAATTACAAACTTGAAACTAATGAATATTTAATATTCTATAAAATGTAATTTTTTTTTCTTTTTTTGAGACAGGGTCTCACTCCGTCGCTCAGGCTGGAGTGCAGTGGCGAGATCTCAGCTCACTGCAACCTCTGCCTCCTGGGTTCAAGCAATTCTCTCATCTCAGCCTCCTGAGTAGCTGGGACTACAGGCATGTGCCACCATGCCCAGATAATTTTTTGTAATTTTTGGTAGAGATGAGGTTTCACCATGTTGGCCAGGCTGGTCTCAAACTCCTGGCCTCAAGCAATCTACCCACTTCCGCCTCCCAAAGTGCTGTGATTGATTACAAGTATGAGCCATTATGCCTGGCCATAACATGTAAAATTATGGTAAATGGTAATTCACAGCTCAATTCTGAAATATGATGAAATTTAAATCACAAAGGCCAAATGAGTCATTTTTTCTTAACACTAAGAATTATAAAACTTTAAATTTCTTTTGTTCTGTAATTTTTATGTGACATATATATGCTTTCTAATATGTGTGATAAGATGAGGGTCAGGAGAGGGGACTCTAGACATGAGGGTGCCTGGGGCCTCTGTAGACCTTCAGATGGCCCTGGGTGTTACAGCAAGAGCTGGTCTATATCTAATACTATTGCAGGTGCTGTCCCGAACTCTTTGTGTAATTCTTTGTATATTAAATGACACTATTCTATGTATAATGTCATTTAATACTTATAACCAACTTATGAGGCAGGAATTACTATCATAAACCCCATTTTGCTGGGGGATAAACCAAGGCATGGAGAAATTATATAACTTTTCCAAAGTCACAGGTTTTCTGGGTTTTTTTTGTTTTTTTTTTTTGTTTTTTTTTTGAGATGGAGTCTCACTCTGTCACCCAGGCTGGAGTGCAGTGGCATGATCTGTGCTTACTGCAACCTCTGCCGCCCGTGTCAAGTGATTCTCCTGCCTCACCCTCCCGAGTAGCTGAGATTACAGACACGCGCCACCATGCCCAGCTAATTTTTTTGTATTTTTAGTAGAGATGGGGTTTCACCATGTTGGCCATGGTGGTCTCGAACTCCTGACTTCAAATGATCTGCCCACCTCAGCTTCCCAAAGTGCTGGGATTACAGACGTGAGCCACTGCGCCCAGCCCCAAATCAGAGGTTCTTGATGGCAGAGCTGGGATTTGAACTGAGGCACTCTGTCCTCAGAGTCCAAGCTTTAAATAATACTCATGATTGCCTTCCAACAGAAAGACTGATTCTGGTGAGCAGAGCAGGCAAATTCTAGAGGATTTAAAGATGGTCTAGGTGCCCTGTGTTTTAGTGACAAGCACATGGTGTGAACTCAGAAGCTAAGAGCTTTGCACACGTGGGCAGATGAGCCAGCGAAAGCCAAGTCAAATGATGATGCATTCAATCATACATGCTGACTGAATCTCTACCGTGTGCCAGGCACTATTCTAGATGCTGGGGATGCCACTTTAACCAGGCAGTCAAGGTCACAGGTTTCCTGGTGGTTAATTTCAGTGAGGAGAGATAGACAACAAACAAACACAGAGGAACTAGATAGTTCTGGCTAAAGATGAGACTGGAAAGAACAAGGCCCTGGGTGATAGAGGCTGGTGGTGGAAGTGGAAGGTAGAAGCAGAGAGAGGTGTTTTCAATAGGGTTATCTGAGAAGCCCTCTAAGATGTGGTTTTTGAGCTGTGACCTGAATGAGGAGGAAAAGCCAGGCATGCCAAGAGCTGAAGGAAAGGCATTCCGGGTAGAGGGAACAGCAGATGCAAAGGCCTTGAGTGTGGAAGCGAACATGGTGTGTTTGAGGAATGGATCAAAGTAATTTGAAAGTCTCAGGCTGCATGGGACTGGTGGTCAGATTGGGTCCAGGGAATGGGTAAGTCAGGACTGAGTTTATGGACAATAAGACCATTTCTGGAAGGACTTGAGAAATCAAAAGGAACCAGTTCATGGTGAAATGGGTTTCCAAGGCTGCATCTTCAGGTAGATGGACTTGATTTTTTTCAGCTTAAAACAACACATTATTATCATCTCACAGTTCCTGTGGTTCAGGAGACTGGGTGTGGGTAGCTGGATCCTCTGCGCAAAGTCTCACAAAAAAGAAATTGGGCAACATCCGGGCTGCAATCTCATCTCATGCTCGGGGGTCCTCTTCCAGGCTCCCATGGTGTGGCAGGATTCAGTTCCTTACACTGGAGGATGGGGGAGCCTCTTTCCTTGGGGCCATTCTCAGCTTCCAGAGACGACCCAAATTCCCCATCATATGGACTCTCCATCCTCACATCCAGCCACAGACAATCTCCCTTATGTTGGATCCCTCTCACTTGGAATCACTCTCCAGGAAGGGCTGACTTGATTTTGAGTCAAGGCATCTCTTCTGTTTTCCTGGCCCAGGGACAAAATTGGTTTATGTGTTCACAGAGGCAACACATACATTTAAGAAAAATGTGTCACAAGCGCAGACAACAGGGAAACACCAACAACAGATTTTACTTAGTTTACAGCTCAGCGGAGGGACAGGCCCAGTTCCAACCTCCCCCATGCCTCCCTCCTCCTGCCCCGACACCCTGTCAAGCCTGTCTTCGACCCTCACTCATTTAGCCCCATCACAGCCAAGCCAGAGCCTTGTTTGAGTCAGGCCTCTCTCTCTTTACTGCCTGGCCCACCTCCATCTGCCTGAGTGACCTCACACAACCCTTTGAGAACTCGCCCCGCTCATAAGCAGTTGCTGTGCGGGGGAAACAGTCCAGTGAGAAGGAGTGGCCTGAGAAACGGGGGTTTTGTTCCCACCAGCTTATGATTTATTTACAAGCTTCCTTAGCTAGTGTTTTTGTTCTATAGAACTCTCCGCACAAACAACCTTCAAGATGGACATTTTTACACAACTCTTTGGAAATTAGAATGAGGGAGAACAGAACGGGAGGGAACAAAGGGAGAAAACTGGGCGGCAGTGGAAGAAGGCATATAAATGCTGTCTTATATTTGTATAAGGCTTTATAGCAGTTTTCAAAGACTAGCCGGCCAGGGGCTGGATCCAGCCAGCAGATGTGTTTGGTTTGGACCATAGAGTGATCTAAAACTCAAGGAGTGACATATGCAAATAGATTTCCTGTTTCTCTTTTAAGAAAACAACTGGGGCTATCTGGTAACAGTGGATCTACATTCACACGTGGTAATGATTAGCTGGAGCTGAACAATGACTGTCCCCTTTGGAAGGGCCGGCTGGCTTCTCCGCCCCTCAGTCTCCACCACATCTAATCCAGTCCCTCTGACCAGCTTTGTTCATTTTCATTACCTCCCTGGCCTTGCAGGCATTTGATGGCAGCCTCTGCATTCTCCTGTGTCCTGGTGCCAGGGGGCATGACACCTTGGATTCATCATTCTGGTCCCGGACTCCATAGAGGATGTGATAATTCAGGGCCAGGATGGAGCCACTTTTCTTTCTGCTGAGACTCCTCCCTGACCCTGACACTGGGTTTTTTCGTTTTTGTTTTTGTTTTTTTGTCACGAGTTAAGAGAGAACCAGGGGTGAGGAGAGGGAAAGGGGCACGGTGGCAGGCGCCTGTGGTCCCAACAGTTTGGGAGGCTGAGGCGGGAGGATCACTTGAGCTCAGGAGTTTGAGGCTGTGGTGAGTTTTTGTTTGTTTTTTGAGATGGAATCTCGCTCTGTCGCCTGGTTTGGAGCGCAGTGGCGCAATCTTGGCTCGCTGCAACCTCCAACTCCCAGGTTCAAGAGATTCCCCTGCCTCAGCCTCCCAGGTAGCTGGGATTACAGGCGTGTGCTACCATGCCCAGCTAATTTTTGTATTTTAGTGGAGACAGGGTTTCACCATGTTGGCCAGGCTGGTCTCGAACTCCTGACCTCAAGGGATCCACCCACCTCGGCCTTCCAAAGTGTTAGGATTACAGGCGTGAGCCACTGCACCCAGCCTGTGGTGAGTTCTGATTGCACCACTACACTCCAGCCTGGGCAACAGAGTGAGACCCTCTCTCCAAAAAGAAAACAATAGATATTAAAAGAACTGGTTGGGGGTAAGTAACGGGAATGATGGAGATCAAGAGGAGAGTGGGGTGTGAATAAACTCCAAGTGATGTCTCCATTTCGGGATTTTTGTGAGGAAGTTGTTGTTCCTGTTAAGCAGAAGTGGTGCGAAAGCCTAGGTGCTCCCTCAGACCTAGATTCACCCATCAGATCCTTAACCTTGGCAAACACCTTCACTTCTTTGAGCCTCCATTTGTGCATCTGTTAAGTGAGAACCAGACTTTGAAATGTACTTGTGAGAACCATAAATAGTATGTGCAAAACATCCCACAGATAGTAGACACCCTGTAAATGAATGCTCTGTCGTCTCAAAATCTCTTAGCGATGAGGTGGGATATAGAATAGAAAGGCAAAATGGTAGGTAGTTTTTTTTTGTTTTTTTTTTGAGATGGAGCCTCACTCTGTTGCCCAGGCTGGAGTGCAGTGGCGTGATCTTGGCTCACTGCAACCTCCGCCTCCCAGGTTTAAGCAATTCTCATGCCTCAGCCTCCAGAGTGGCAGAGACTACAGGCGTGAGCCACCATGCCTGGTTAATTTTTTGTATTTTTAGTAGAGACAGGGTTTCACCATGTTGGCCAGGCTAGTCTCAAACTCCTGGCCTCAAGGGATCTGCCTGCCTCAGCCTCCCAAAGTGCTGGGATTACAGGTGTGAGCCACCACACCTGGCCTATTTCTTAATAAGTATTTGGTCTTACTGATTGGGAGAGGCATGGCCTGGGGAATGAGGGGGTATTTTGAATCTGAGTGTGCTCACGGGTCCTTTTTCACCTCTCTCCTATGCTTTGGCCTTCTTAGTAGCCTTTGGCGCTAATCCTAGGCTTAGGGTCTGTTTTGCTGTCTCTTAGCTGTTGGAGCCAGCAGACCTGACTGGAGAGAACTGGATGATGAGCTCATGAAGGAAGCTGTGCTGTACGTGGATTCCCAGGAGGCTGCCCTGAAGGAGTCTGGAGATGTCCTGTTGTCAGGGGTGAGGCTCTTCTGACCCCAGTCAGGGCTGCCACCTGGCTGGCCTCACCTGGATCCCAGGGTTTCATTAACTTCCCTTCCAGTTTGGTCTGCTCGAGACCTCAGCCACCCCACCTCCTTGTAGGGGAAGGAGCTCCTAAACATTTTGCAACCCTCTTTAATTCCATTCCAGAAAAATATGGGCATTATGGGTGGTGACATGTGTGTTCCTGGAAGAAGCTCAATGGATTTTATTTTTTTGCTGGGCTGTCCTATAAAGCAATGAGATTGGAAGCTTCTTGCAGCCTGGAAACCTTCCCAATGTGGCCAACACGGTAAGACTGTGTTGCCCACCTTTCTGGCCTCATTTTACTGTTATAATCAGCATAAAACAAGAAGGGAGCTGCTGGCATTCATGTTCAGATAAGAGCATGTCTATTTCCTCACTGACACAATGATCTTGGCAGGACAGCTCCCTGGGCACCAACTCGAATCTCTGTGTTTATGGTATCACAAAAGCAAATGCCACCCCAAAAGGATTTCGGGGCCAGCCTCCTCCCTAATATCATTCAGTGTACAAAGGATCTCTCTTTTTTTTTTTTTAATCAAATTTATCTCTTATCCAGTTCAGGAATTCCCTGGGCTGGCTTCAAAAGCCAACCCTAAACAGACTTTAGCTTCATGCCTGGGTCAGCGTATGTTTGTTTCCTAGGCCGAGATCTTTGCTGAGCTGGGAGAAGTGATTAAGGGAGTGAAGCCAGCCTACTGTGAGAAGACCACGGTGTTCAAGTCTTTGGGTAAGATCCATTGCTCCCTGGGCACAAATCCAACTAGAGCACAAGGCACGTTCACCCATTGGTGCAAAGAGCAATGAGTCACCAAACTCTGCAGCTGAATCATTGTGCTCCATCATTCAGGTCAATTATTTACATGGCTTAGCCTAGTGTTAAGCCCATGAACTCTGGAACTGAGCAGTCCTGGGTCGGAGTCCCTTCCCCTCCACTCAAAGACATGTGTCCTTAGGCAAGTGATCTGACCTCTCTAGGCCTCAGTTTCCTCACCACCTGTTATCAGTGAGGATTAGGTGGGATTTGCATATAAAATGAATCAGTTAGGTGCAGATCTTGATGAAACTCAGAAGGTACCCTTCAGAGGTGGAGGGGGCAGGGGACAAAGATGTTAAAAGACAGGAACCTTAAGGGAAATGGCAGAGGCCCAACCTGAAAGAGTCAGATGGAAAGTATAGCCTGAGCCCTGTTCATTCCCTCCTTCCCTACTCTGCCACTTGCTGCTTTGAGGAGGGCTTCCAGGAGGAGCCCCCTACCACCTGAGTTGTATGGGGTACCTTATAGAAGCCTAGCAAAGGGTGGGCTCCCAGTGGCCAGTCCGTCCCTTGCCCCAGGTCCTCTTCCACCCTATGAGATTGAAGGAAACAGAAGTACATGGGAACAGGCTGAGCTCAGTGGCTCACGCCTGTAATCCCAGCACTTTGGGAGGCCAAGGTGGGCAGATCACTTGAGCTAAGGAGTTTGAGACCAGCCTGGCCAACATGGTGAAACTCCGTCTCTACTAAAAATACAAAAATTAGCCGGGCGTGGTGGTGCACATCTGCAATCCTAGCTACTTGGGAGGTTAAGGCAGGAGAATCACTTGAACCCGGAAAGTGGAGGTTGCAGTGAGCTGACATCATGCACTCCAGCCTGGGCAATAGAGCAAGACTCCATCTCAAAAAATAAATCAAGTACGTGGGAACAGAGCTGATACACCTAAAACACTGAAATACTCCAAAACTGGTTGGTAAACAGTTGCTATCCTGAGCCCCTCAAGAGTGCCTTCTGAGGCCGGGCGCGGTGGCTCACGCTTGTAATCCCAGCACTTTGGGAGGCCAAGGCGGGTGGATCACGAGGTCAGGAGATCGAGACCACGGTGAAACCCCGTCTCTACTAAAAATACAAAAAAATTAGCCGGGCGTGGTGGCGGGCGCCTGTAGTCCCAGCTACTCGGAGAGGCTGAGGCAGGAGAATGGCGTGAACCCGGGAGGCGGAGCTTGCAGTGAGCCGAGATTGTGCCACTGCACTCCAGCCTGGGCGACAGAGCGAGACTCCATCTCAAAAAAAAAAAAAAAAAAAAAAAAAAGAGTGCCTTCTGTCCCCCTCTCATTACCTTCCATACTTCATGATCAAGCAGCAAAAGAGTTGATGCCTGGCAGAGCATCAAGAGTGCTCTGGCCACCCAGAGCCCAGGCCATTGGTTAAGTATCTATGCCTTGCAGGTTTGTAAATGTCTTTAAAATCTCTCATGCACTGGAAGACAAAGGCAATAAAACTTTATCTGGAGCCTGGTTCAAAGACATCACATGGATCCAGTTTTGTCTGAAAGCGTCAAAGGTCGGGGCAGATCAGAGGTCAGCCAGCCCCCACTTAAGGAGCCAAAATGCTGCAGAAACTTGTTCTGTCCTTTTTGGCAATTTTTGCTTTCTTACTTTTGGGGATTCGTTTATTGGCACATCGTTTCATCTAACACATGCATATCAAGCACCTAATTATCTGTGCTGGGTGCAGAGGTTAAGGTATCTACCAAAATTACAAGACAAAGGGGAGACATCAAAGGATGCAGCATTCAAACTGGACCAAGGGTCAGAAAACTACAGTCTTTGGGCCAGACCTGCTCTGCTGCCTGCTTTTGTGTGGCCTATGAGCTAGAAATGGTTTTTAGATTTTCAAATGATTGGGAGAAACTATTTCATGATGCCTGAAAATGATACAAAATTCAAGCTTCAGTTCCACCAATAATTTCACTGGAACACAGCCCACAGCCAGGCTCTTTTGTTTACCTGTTGGCTGTGTTTTCTACTCTAAAGGCAGAGTTGAATAATTGTAATAGAGACCCTGTGGCCCACAAAGCCTAAAAGATTTACTGTCTGACCCTTTTCAAAAAGTTTGTTCAGGCCGGGCATGGTGGCTCATGCCTGTAAGCCCAGCACTTTGGGAGGCCGAGGTGGGCGGATCGCCTGAGGTCAGGAGTTTGAAACTAGCCTGGTCAACATGGTGAAACCCCGTCTCTGCTAAAAATACAAAAAAAAAAAAAAATTAGCCAGGCATGGTGGCATGCACCTGTAATCCCAGCTACTCAGGAGGCTGAGGCAGGAGAATCACTTGATCCTGGGAGGCAGAGGTTGCAGTGAGCCAAAATCACGCCACTGCACTCCAGCCTGGGCAACAGAGCGAGACTCCATCTCAAAAAAAAAAAAAAAAAATTAAAAAAAAAATTTGCTTAGCCCTGAGCTAGATTTTGAAAGAAACACAATTTGTTGGTGGGTGTTTCTTAGTATCATATTCTCTGCCCCTTTGCAGACCATTGAAGCCTAAGCTCATCTCTGGGCATCAGTCCCTGTTATTCCAATAGGCATTGGCAACATGGACACATAGCAGGAAACTGCCAGCCACTGGGCCTGGGTTGTTTCAGGAAAAGTTGTTTTGACCAAAGGCGAACCAAATTTCTGTCTATTCTAGGAATGGCAGTGGAAGACACAGTTGCAGCCAAACTGATCTATGATTCCTGGTCATCTGGCAAATAAAACAAAGGAACTTGATGTTGAGATGGATGCTTGAGGAATGTTGCTGCTGGTTCTCATAATTTCTAGAGTAAATGAGGGAGTCCAGTCCCCGGTGAACTCTCCTTTTGTGCTTATCATGTTTTACCTTAAATGCGGAGATCCTCACTTATGTTTGTAGTTGGAAAGCAAAGCTAGGTAGCCATTTCTTCTGTTCTACCAAGTTATAATAGCATTCATTTCCCTTTATATTTCCCTGAAATAAAGCACTTTCCAATTGTGCAGTGTTTGCTTCGGTAACTTCTATTACTATCACAAGGAAACTGAGAGGGATCAGATGCTCCCATTTACTCCCTGGGGGAGCTCCACTGGCTATAATGAAACTTCTTTTTTATGTATTTATTTAGTTACAACTCACATACTCTAAGATCCACTATTTTAAATTATACAATTCAGTAGGTTTTTTTTTTTTTTGAGATGGAGTTTCACTCTTGTTGCCCAGGCTGGAGTGCAGTGGTGTGATCTCAGCTCACTGCAACCTCTGCCTCCTGGGTTCAAGTGATTCTCCTGCCTCAGCCTCACGAGTAGCTGAGATTACAGGTGCCATGCCACCACACTCAGCTAATTTTTGTATTTTTAGTAAAGACGGGGTTTCACCATGTTGGCCAGGCTGGTCTTGAACTCCTGACCTCAGGTGATCCACCTGCCTCAGCCTCCCAAAGTGCTGGGATTACAGGAGTGAGCCATCGCTCCTGGCCAAGCCTGGTCATTTCTTATAAGTGAAATTCTACAATATGTAGTCTTTTGTGCCTGACTTCTTAACACTTAGAGGAAAAATGGAGTTTCTGTATAGATCAGGGCTCCTTTGGTCTTAAGTGGTAGAGACTACAACTCAAACTACCTTAAGATGAATGAATGGAGAAGGGGATTTATTGGCTCTTGTAATTAGGAACACACAGGTAACTGGTTTCAGCTACAGCTGTATTCAGGGGCTCCAACTGTCATCAGGGCCGGGTCGTCTTCCCCGTTGGCTCCATTATCAAGTTCTCCCTGGTAGTGGCAGGACACTGGTCAGCAGCTCCTAAATTGTATTCTGTCCTCTTGAGCAACTGAGCATAAATATTCTCTTCCTTTACAGATAGATGTTCCAGAACTGAGAGTTACTGGACCATCTAGGTCACATGTCTATTCCTGAGCCTAACATTGTGGCTGAAACACATGGAATAGATGGGGTGAGGTGGCTCATGCCTGTAATCCCAGCATTTTGGGAGGCTGAGGCAGGAGGATTGCTTGAGCCCAGGAGTTCGAGACCAGCCTGAGCAACATAGCAAGACCCCCATCTCTTAAAGAGATGGAATACCCTGGCCAGGCTCGAGCCTCGTACTTATCCCTAAACCATCATGTTGTCCGGGGGGATCAGATGCTCTGGTTATCCAGGCCTGGATCACATGCCCACCCTTGAAGTCAGAAGTGTAATCTGCACATCTGCCCACATGAGCTGATGGAGGGAAGGCGTCTCTTAACAAAAAGAGGACTGGAGAGTTGAACGGCAAAATCTAAAGATGTCCACTACAGTATCCATGTTGAAAGGGCCATTAAGGATCATCTAGTCGATCTTCAACTTATGGATGGGGAAACTGAGGGGCAGAGATACTTTCTCCAGGCCCCCTGAATCACTAGCAGAACTGTGTTGTCCTTGTCCTGCCAAAGGCCCTGTCCAAATCCCACTCCGACCCTAGCCTCACCTCACCCCTTTGCTTATTGCTACTCCAAGGCTGGTTTTCAGATAAGTCAGCAGCAAAGCATGCTTGGCTGTTTTCCTGCCCATACTCCTCCTGGGAAGGACTCATGCTCCAGGTGGCTTAGCCAAAAGTTTATCATATTTGCCAGACTGTCTGGACAGGGGTCTTTGTGCTGAAACAAAATACCCACATTAGCCACATGATCTGATTCTGCATATCTCAAGTGACTATGGAGTCTTTCTGCGGAATCCTAATGGTCACTACCCTAAAGGATGTATAGAGAAGAGCGTGGAATTATGAGAATATTCATGTATCTTTGTTTTCATTCTTTTCACAAGGGCCCATATCATAACCCTGTGCTAGCATACTAAGATACAACAGAAAAGTAGTCCTCAGCCCCAGAGAACACAGCCCCAAAGACAGATGTTAAAAAAAAATTACAATAATTTGGTGTTACAGGAACATGGTTCAGGGTCCCTGCAGGAAATGCAGATGTTCCTTGACTTATGATGCAGTCATGTCCCAATAAATCCATCAAAAGTTGGAAATATGTGGCCGAGCATGGTGGCTCACACCTGTAATCCCAGCACTTTGGGAGGCTGAGGCGGGCGGATCACCTGAGGTCAGGAGTCTGAGACCAGCCTGGGCAATATGGTGAAACCCCATCTATACTAAAAATACAAAACTTAGCTGGGTGTGGTGGTGCGCACCTGTAGTCCCAGCTACTCAGGAGGCTGAGGCAGGAGGCCTGCTTGAACCCAGGAGGCAGAGGCTGCAGTGGGCCGAGATTGTGCCAGTGCACTCCAGCCTGGGTGACAGAGAGAGACCCTGTCTCAAAAAAAGTTGGAAATGTGTCAAAAATGCATTGAAAACACCTACCAAACATGATAGCTTAGCCTTGCCTACCTTAAATGTGCTCAGAACACTTACATTAGCCTACACTTGGGCAAAATCATCTGGTAACACAGTACACTGTACACTATCAATAGATTATCCTGGTGATCACATGGCTGATTGGGAGCTGTGGCTCGCTGCCTCTGCCCAGCAACCAGATAGAATATCTTACCAGTTTCTACTGAATGCATATCACTTTCACACCATCGTAAAGTCAAAAAATCTTAAGTTGAACCATTGTAAGTCGGGAACCGTCTGTAGATGCCACACTCAAAAGGCGTGATTGAAGAGAATAAAGAGACTGCTTAGGAAGAAGCACCCCAGGGTTAGCAATGGTAGGAAATCACTACCACTGCTAAGCTTGAAAGAGCGGTTAGTGAAACCCAGAAACAACTAGAGCTATAGCAGAGGGCTGCCAGATGGGAGAGGTGAGCTTAGATGAAGGCAGCTGCTGCCCTGAAAAGAAGAAACAGGTAGAATAAATGCCTCAATCTTTCTTTCTCCCTCCTTCTGGTCTCTTGTTAGTACCTCTCATTGGCCAAACCCAACCAGGATCCCAAGGGCAAGGGGGCCCTTTGATGCAGTCCAGAGCCCAACCACCTGGGACACAAAGTAGGTTGGAAAATAGTAGAGAGAAGTTCTGGAGAGGCAAACAAAGAGAGCTTGCACAGAAAGGAAGTTACTCAACCCAGACTAGGGGCAGAGAGAGAGGGTATGTCTCCCAGTGAGGACAGCTGTATGGAGGAAGACTTTTCCAGGCAGAAGGGTGATGGTGTGCTAAGGCACAGGCATATGAGAGACACGTATTCAGGAAGCCACAAGAAATCTAGTATAGCTGAAATTAGGGGACAGGGAGAGGAATGGTCAGAGATGGGACCAGAGGTTTGGAGGAGAGAATAGGGCTCTTTAATCATGCGGGCCTCCTGTGTGGTGGTGAGAGTTTGAAAAGCAATGGGGGCTGAGCCCGGTGGCTCATGCCTGTAATCCCAGCACTTTGGGAGGCCAAGGCAGGTGGATCACCTGAGGTCGGGAGTTCGAGACCAGCCTAACATGGAGAAACCCTGTCTCTACTAAAAATACAACATTAGCCAGGCATGGTGGTACATGCCTGTAATCCCAGCTACTCAGGAGGCTGAGGCAGGAGAATCGCTTGAACTCAGGAGGCTAAGGTTGCGGTGAGCTGAGATCGTGCCATTGCACTCCAGCCTGGGCAACAAGAGCAAAACTGCGTCTCAAAAAAAGAAAAGAAAAAGAAAAAAAAAAAAAAGCAATGGTAAAGTAGAAAGTGACAAGAGACTTGCATATTAAAAAGATTACATGACTCAATCAGCCTTGTGGAGAATGAATTAAAGACAGATGAGGATACTTACAGCAATCCAGTGAGTGATGGTTGGGGGCAGGAACCAATAGGTCATCTTGCAAACATCAAAGAGGATTTAGCTCTGAGACATACTGAAAAGTTGAAAGGGCCTGGTGACCAACTGGGTGATGAAAAGAAGTATTGGGTTAAATTTTCCATTTATGAAAAATGGAGATTTAGAGCTGCATGTTTTAATGCAGCTGAAACTGAGCACGATCACTATTTGGGTCTGGATAATTCATTGTTGTGATGGGCTGTCCTGTACATTCTAGGATGTTTAGCACCCATTGTTTCTACCCACTGGATGTCAATTGCACCACTGTTCCCCTATCATGGCAATCAAAAATGTCTCTAGATATTGCCAGATGTCCTCTAGGAGACAAAGGGCAAAATCATCCAAGTTGAGAACTGCCAACTTGGAAGAAAATGGGTTCAGTACTGGACACATTGAGTTTGGGGTACTTGTGAGACATGTGAGAGGAGATGTCCACATCAGATAAGACTTGGGCTTATGGATTTGGTGCCCAAAGCAATGGTCTGGGCTGGTAACTTGGACTTAGGAATTATCAGCATATAACTGACCTGTATTACACAATGGCCTGAAATATAAGCACAATACACATTTACCACACCATAACTTCTCAAACTCTCCTCTTCAGTGAAATGCTCCCAACTGCTTTTCCCTCTTGTTGACTTTTATGTCAAGCTACATAGAATGGGAAAAGAGGGGCCAGGAGGTGGTAGGGGCGACCAGATATTGGATTGAGCTACTCTAAGCATCAAGTTTAAGAGATGGAGATTTGAGATCAGTGAGTACTTGAAGCTTGTCCTGGCTCATAATCCTGTTGTCTTTGTCTCTTATCAAGGCCTTTGCATTGCTCTGGCATCTTCTCTTAGCCCCTGTAGTTGGTATTTAGTTAGAAAGATCTGGAATTCTTAGAACATTGATAACGTCTTATAACATGGTATAAACCTTTTTTTATTATATAACAATACTCTGTGATGGAGAGACTATATCCTTGATGCTGAGAACTTTGGAGAACGCTCACCTGTTAATTTTGTCAATCATAAAAGAAAAGAACCCCTAGGAAGAGCATAAAGGTACCTGATGAGACCCCTAGTGGCAAATATCTCCTAAAAAGGGATGAGAGTCAATGTTCAAGTTCATTTCTACCAACCTGAGTGATGGCTCTCTTGCTATGATGTAGTTACAGCAGGTGGTGGAGCAAATATCTCATTAGGCAGATTCTGGGCAATAGGTGAAGAGGGGATTCTGGCATCTATGATGATGAAATATAATAGTGGCAGGCTCAGACTACAAACTTTTTTGAGCGCTTTCTATTTGCCAACTGCTTCTGTGCACATTAATGAAGGCAAGCGCAACTTCAGTTTATTCCACAAGATAAGGTATTTGTAAACAATCATCCCCTAATGCGACATATTTATTCAATGGCTAACAAGCTTTCTGAATATATTCACTGAGGAAGAATAAGCCAATTGTTCATCAGATTTGAGCATCTGTATCCTCCCTAAACTTGAATCCTCCATGATGCCTCTTGAAGTAACCCAAACAGATGTGCATCAGAAAATAAGCTGAAGATAAACAGCTGTTTCTATATTATACCCAGAATCAACAGTAAATTCCACTTGATGTAAATCAGCCTGTAGCGATCTAATGAAGCTTAGCTATTCAGTGGGGTTTCAGTTTGAATTTGGGATTGCCACTGAAAAAATGTCAGCAGCAGTGTTGTCAGTTTCTTTTTTCTTTTCTTTTCTTTTCTTTTTTTTTTTTGAGATGGAGTCTCACTGTTATCGCCTGGGCTAGAGTGCAGTGGCGCAATCTCAACTCATGCAACCTCCGCCTCTTGGGTTCAAGCAATTCTCTTGCCTCAGCCTCCCGAGTAGCTGGGATTACAGGCACATGCCACCACACCCGGCTAATTTTTGTATTTTTAGTAGAGACGGGTTTCTGCCATGTTGGCCAGGCTGGTCTTGATCTCCTGACCTCAGGTGATCTGCCTGCCTGGGCCTCCCAAAGTGCTGGGATTACAGGCATGAGCCAAGTGTTGTCAGTTCCTATCGTGGAACCTACACGTATTCAGATATGCAGCAATGGTGACAGACAACAGTAAATAAACCATGTGTATATAATAAGCATGAAAATGTGAAATTTCCTTTGACAATCATATCTTCCCTCCAAAGAACTTAGTTTTTTTTCCCCCTTAAGTTTCACTAGGTGTTTACCCTTAAAAAACTCATCAGTTGCAGTTGGACAGACTTTTTTTCTGTATTTTTCTTGGTCTCCTCCCCAACCCTCTTACTTACGACTGTATTATTCTGCTAGGACTGCCATAACAAAATGCCACAGACTGGGTGGCTTCAACAACAGAAGTTTATCAACAGAAGTTTATTTTTTCACACCTTTGGGGGCTGAAAGCCCAAGATCAAGGTGTTTGCAGGGTTGGTTTCTCCTGAGGCCCCTCTCCTCGGCTTGCAGATGGCCACCTTCTCACTATGTCCTCATGTGGCCTCTCTGTGTGCCTTGCACCTAAGTGTCTCTTCCTCTTCCTAGGACACCAGTCCTAGGCCGGGTGCAGTGGCTCATGCCTGTAATCCCAGCACTCTGGGAGGCCGAGGCAGGTGGATCACCTGAGGTCAGGAGTTTGAGACCAGCCTGGCCAACATGGTGAAACCCCGTCTCTACTAAAAATACAAAAAATTAGCCAGGTGTTGTGGTGCATGCCTGTAATCCCAGCTACTCAGAAGGCTAGGGCATGAAAATTGCTTGAGCCTGGGAGGCAGGGGTTGCAGTGAGCTGAGATCATGCCACTGTACTCCAGCATGGGTGACAGAGCAAGGCTCCGTCTCAAAAAAAAAAAAAAAAAAAAAAGGGAATAAAAGGATACCAGTCCTACAGGATTAGGGTTCCATTCTTATGACTTCATTTAACCATAATCACTTCTTTAAAGGTCTTATTTCCAATTACAGTCACATTAGGGGTTAGAGCTCCAACATATGAATTTTACACAATTCAATCCACAACAGGTACCACCTGTATTCTATCTCTTTCTTCACTCTCCCCACCACCACTCTGTCTCTATTCTCAGGCAGGAGTATTATAGATGCATTTCCATTACTTGTAAACATGTACACTTTTGTTAAAGGGTTAGATGCATTTAAGTTGGGCATCAGGCCACAGGCCAGGAAAGAAGTTTAGTCTCTACCGCTAGGCAAAGTCATAGAGCTCAGGAGAGAAAAAGAGTTAGAGTTCCCAGGTTATACAGATCAGAAAGCAAGCAGCAGGATAATGTGATGAGATTATAATTTTAAATCCAGAGATAGAAAAGTAAAGGAAGTTTCTTTCACCTTCCTGTCATGGATATGACCCTTTCTTTATTCAAAAGTACCAAAAAGATAGGCTAGGTATGGTGGTTCACGCCTTTTATCCCAGTGCTTTAGGAGGCTGAGGTGGGAGGATTGCTTGAGGCCAGGAGTTTGAGACCAGCCTGGGCAACGTGGCAAGACCCCACCTCTACTAAAAACATACAAAATAAGCCAAGTGTGGGGTGCGCACCTGTAGTCTCAGCTACTTGGGAGGCTGAGGTGGGAGGAGATCACTTGAGCCCAGGAGGTTGAGAATACAGTGAACTATGATCATACCACTGCACTCTAGCCTGGGTAAGAGACTGAGACCCTCATCTCCAAAAAAACAAACAAACAACAACAAAAAAAATAAAAAACAAAACAACAACAACAGCAAAAGAACAATTATATGTACATATAAGATAACAAGAGAAATGCCATATTCTTGTTATGAAGTCTCCTCAAGTTTCTCATGGAGATTTATTTGGATGGGCATAGCCTACCTCCCAGAGTAAAGTTTGGGTATCTCTCTCAGGTAGGCATCTCCGATGGCCTAGAATCCATTCCCAGTGGCCTGGCATTGGGTAAAGAGGGGGTGCTGCCTGGAGTGCTGCCAGTGGGCCACAGCATCACCCCAATGCTCCAGGCCAAAACTCTCCATCACAGGCTAGTGTCGACCAGCTGCCCAGGCTGTTGAAGCACCTGCTTCCTCCTGTTGATAGCATTCAGAATTTTCTTCCTGGGACCCAGCTGCATTTGTATGCTCTGAAGGTCCTCATCAGAGCAGAGCAGCAGAGCTTCTAGATCAATCTGCTCTCTCTTGAAGATAGGCAGGAATTCTTCCAGGTGCTGAGACAGCAAGAACACTTCCAGGGGCGTGGCATCGACCACATCTTCCTCCCACTCCACTTCATCCTCATCCCACGGCAGATCATCTTTTAGGCCGTTTTCCTCTCCCTCTTCATCAGCTGCACCCTCATCAGCCTCTAACGCTCCTTGTCTTTGAAGCAATTCACTGGGCAGTTTAAAACCCAACTCCCTCTTGCTATCTGAGATGTCTTCAGGACTCGATATCCTGTTCCTTCTAAAAACAATACTTCCTAGACCTGGACGATTGAGAATGGATTCATGGTGCACACTGCTGTCCTCCTCTGCTGACAACTGGAGCTTCTCTTTGAAGTCCCCTGAGAACGAGTCTTCCTCTTCCTCTCTGAACACTTCCATCACGTTCCTCTGCCCACTTCTGCCTTCTTTCCCCACCTGTTCTGCTGTATCTTTGTTCTTCTTGAACTTGATCTTGAAAGTGTCTTTAATGCCCTTAGATAGTGACCCGAATGTGCCAGGAGCAGAAGCATTTGAAGGGGATGATCTGGAGAAGGTACCCTTGGAAGAAGAGAGAGTCCCAGATTCCTCCTTGCTGTAGGTGCGGGCCATCTTATTTTGGTGCTTCTCCTGGAGCCTCTCACACTCTTTGATCTGCCTCCTGGCATTCTTCTGAGCCTGCTCCTTCAGCCTGGTGACCTTCTTGGGGTTCATGATGTTCTGTGCAGTGGCAGCCTTGTCCAGGAGAGCAACACATTCTTTCTGCTCCCTGCTGGCAGCAGCATCCAGTGGAGTCTGTAAGTCATTATCCAGGGCAAAGATGTTGGCACCAAAGTTGACTAGGAATGAGACGCAGTGGGCATGGCCATTGGAGGCTGCAAAATGTAGAGGAGTGTTTCCCCAGATGTCACACCTATCAGGGTCCCCTCTAGAAGAGAGAGCAAGAAAAAAAAATACATGTTGGACTTATGTTCTCTGAACACAGGCCCAAAAAATCAAAACAAAAATAAAGAACAAAAGGCACGTTAATGCAAACATGTTCATCCTGACTTGACATTGTTATAAGATACTGGCTGCAAGTCCAATTATCTTAGAACTGTCCCATCTTAAAACCACATGGCCAGAAACAGAGCCCTTCTCTACCCTGTGTCTCCTTTTCGTTTGTTTCTTTTGTTTTGTTTTGAGACAGGTTCTCACTCTATCTCCCAGGCTGGAGTGGAATGGTGTGATCACAGCTCATTGGCAGCCTTGACCTACAATGGGAGGCTCAGTTGATTCTCCCTGCTCAGCCTCCTGAGTCGCTGAGAATACAGGCATGCACCATCATACCTAGCTAATTCTTTGTAGAGACAGGGTTTCACCATGTTGCCCAGGCTGGTCACAAACTCCTGGACTCAAGCCATCTGCTCGCCTTGGCGTCCCAAATTGTTGGGATTACAGGTATAAGCCACCACGCCCAGCTGTGTCTCCTTTTTACAAGAGAGAAAAACTTACTAAGAAATTCTCCAGCCAAACAACTTTCTTGTCTCATTGGCCAGCACTGGGTTACACACCTAAGAGATGGGAAACATAGTATTGTGTTTAACTTAGATCAATTAGATTTTGCCCTGAAACTAGGGATAGGATTGTTCAATGGCTCATCAAGAAAATAATAAAATCAAAATCCTAATTTGCAGCATGTGCCAATTTCTGTGGTGTAAATACATCCACCATGGCAAATTTCAAGCTACCAATGTGACATCACTGGACACAGAGTTTGGAAGAGATACACAGTAGCATACCATTATCAACTATTTTCCCCATGTAGATATAATGGACATGAATTATCTTAAGAGATAGGTAAGAGTGAAATGTATTAAAATAAGGAGAAAGTGAGACTTTTGTGTTCCTTTTTAATATAATTTGTTAAATTATAAGTTTATATAATTTTTTTCTTTTTTTTTTTGAGATGAAGTCTTGCTCTGTCACCCAGGCTAGAGTGCAGTGGTGTGATCTCGGCTCACTGCAACCTCCACCTCCCAGGTTCAAGCAATTCTCCCACCTCAGTCTCCCGAGTAGCTGGGACTACAGGCACCCGCCACTCCACCCAGCTAATTTTTGTATTTTTAGTAGAGACGGGGTTTCACCATGTTGGTCAGGCTGGTCTCAAACTCCTGACCTCAGGTGATCCACCAGCCTCAGCCTGCCAAAGTGTTGGGATTACAGTTGTGAGCCACCATGCCCAGCCTGTAATTTTATTTTTAAGAATGGCTATGTTCTCAGAAGCTCAGGCTTACAGTAACCTATGATTGCACCACTGTACTACAGCCTGGGCAACACAGAAAGACCCTGCCTTAAAAAAAAAAAAAGGCTAGGCTCAGTGGCTCATGCCTGTAATCCCAGCACTGGGAGGCTGAGGTGGGAGATTTGCTTGAGGCCAGGCATTCAAGACCCACCTGGGAAACATAGAAAGACCTGTCTCCATTAATTTTTTTAAAATAAAAATAAAAAGTAAAAAAGAATGGTTATGTTTAGCTGTCAAACTTTCTAAAATTTAGAAATAACTCCTGACAAGCTGGTTCCTGCATGCTACTGCTACCCTCCTGAATTGAGTCACATGTGGGGAAATAAATAACTGAACCAAACTCAGTCCCCATCAGCAGGAAAGAAGAAAGAAATGGATGTTGGGGAGGTAGCAAACAGTGTCTGTTATAAACATTATTCATTAAAAGGGCATTACATCTCTATTTATTCCTCAACTTACTTCCATGACTACAGGTTCATATAAGTGTGTCATTCTACAAGAGTTTAACCCTAATGGGGATATGATTAGATGGTATTAAGGCCAGAAACCCAATTCCTGGCACAGAACAGGGACATAGTAGGTGCTCCAGTATTTGAGGAATGAATGAAAATCTACTGGAATCCTGCCCAAGGCAGCAAACCCTCCTCTCCTACAAGGACTTGAGTTACAAACAGGAACAGATGAAAAGTCGAGTAACTATTTTTAATGATGGCCAGAGCCATGTGCCAATGCTCAGAACTCTGATAATACATATACTAAAGGGTCCTTCCTTTGCCCTAGGCTAGACTCCAAAATCAGGATCTCAGTAAACTCTGGCCAGCCTGGCCCCATGGAAAGAGGACAGTGAGTCTGAGAAGTCCTCTTAACATTCCCCAGAAGTAGAGGGCAGAAGCAGAAGAGAAGATCTGCACCCTTGCAAATGACCTGTTAGTGTGCCACGACCATTCTACTAGTTCCTGGCTGCTCAAATTTGGGTCTCCAGACCAGAAGCAGATGCATCACCTGTGAGTTTGTTAGAAGTTCAGAAGACTTTCACGCCTGTAAGCCCAGCACTGTGGGAGGTCGAGGTGGGTGGATCACGAGGTTAGGAGTTCAAGATCAGCCTGGTCAACATTGTGAAACCCTGTCTCTACTAAAAATACAAAAATTAGCCTGGCATGGTGGCACATGCCTGTAATCCCAGTTACTCAGGAGGCTGAGGCAGAGAATTGCTTAAACCCCGGAGGCGGAGGTTGCAGTGAGCCGGGATCACACCACTGCACTCCAGCCTGGGCGACAGAGTGAGACTGTCTCCAAAAAAAAAAAAAAAGTACAGAAGACTCCCACCCAGACTTATTGAATCAGAATCTACACTTTAGCAAGATCCACAGGTGATTCGTAGGCTAACTACAGATTGAAAAGAACTTCACTGGTTAGTGTGATCCAACCAGGGTCCTATAATTTGATAAATCAGATTTGTAGTTGCTCCACGGGAATCCCTGGCTCTTTGGTGTGTGTTAGTTACAATGAAGCACTTTCACATTCTTTGCCTTCAACCATCACAATCTCCCTCTTAGAGAAGGCAGGCAAGAATCATTATTGCAGGAATAAAATAAGACTCAGAGAGCTTAATTGATTCGCCCAAGGGTAACAGCAGCATGCTTTGGATCAGGCTGGTCTCCCAGTCAAATCATCTCCAACACAATACATCCTAGATTAACACAACTGGGCTTTTCCATTTTACCAGCTACACAGCCTCCAGCTTAATTTTTCTAGGACTTGGTTTCCTCATGTAAAAAGTAAAATAAAGGTTCCTCTTCAAAAACTTTCCTCCCCATCTAATTAAAAATAAATAATAACTTCTCTTAAAAACAAAATTTATTCAAAAACCTGTACTAACATTCTTAAATATCTACTAGCCATAATAAAAAAATCAATATACTTTATACTCTTAATTCCCACAATTTAGCCTAAATATTTACCCTAACATACTTATACTAGTCCAAACAAACATTAAGTCATAGCCTGTTCCTCTTCCTTATTTAAAAGTGTTTTTACCTTTCTCAACATTCCACAAGTTACTAACCAATCAAGACAAATACAAAATGTAAAGTCCCATTCCAGCCAATAAAAACCAAACACAACAATAAACACATCAAGTTATAAATAACCCTGTCTCCTTTGTTCAATATACTCTCATAACAAAACTACTAACAAATATACTCTTTCTACAAAAAATAAAAATAGCCTTACTAAAAAAATTAAATTTATATTCAAATACTATTTCTTTACAACACCAAAAAACAAACATTTCTAACACTTATCTGTAAATTGAAGATAATACTATTACCTATTCATAGAGTTTTGTGAATTAAATAAGTTAATCTACATAAAGCATTAGAAAACAGCTTGGCACATAGTAAATATTGAATAAACATTACTTATTATCCTTCCCCTTGCCCCCAAACTCATAATTCTTAATTTCATGTATTTGTTTTTCCTTGTATTCAACTAGTGAATTCCTGCAGCACAATAAATCTTGTGGGTTTTTAAAAATCACTTACAGGCCAGGTGAGGTGGCTCAGGCCTATAATCTCAGCACTTTGGGAGGCCAAGGCTGGTGGATCACTTGAGGCCAGGAGTTCGAGACCAGCCTATTCAACATGGTGAAACCCCATCTCTACCAAAAATACACAAATTAGCCAGGCAGGGTGGTGTGCACTTGTACTCCCAGATACTCAGGAGACTGAGGTAGGAGAACCTGGGAGGTGGAGATTGCAGTGAGACGAGATTGCGCCACCGCACTCCAGCCTGTGCGACAAAGTGAGACTCCATCTCAAAAAAATAAAAATAAAAATCAATCAATCGCTTATAGTTTTAATTTGACAAATATTTATGCATTGTCTCCTTAATTGGATAATATGCCTCAGAGGGCAAAGCCTATGTCTCCTTCTCCTTTGTGTCACCCACATGTCCCAGCAGAAGTCTCGAACCCAACTCAAAAAAGTCCAGCAAGTCATGTAAGTGACTGAATGGGGCCAAGTTTGTTCTTTCAACAAAGTCACAGTTAAATGCATACTCCACCTAGAAAGGACCACAGCTCAGCTACCTTGAATCAAAGCAGAAATAATATTGCCAGAGCTCCCATTTTTCAAATGAAGCCACAAATTCAGAATTTCAAGCGAAATTCTGTGATTTTTAAGTGTTGGCTCAAATTTAAAAGAAAAATATAGTAAAGTCCAAATAAAACACATTTGTGGACCAGCTCCAGCCCATAAGCTGGCAACTGGTAACCTCCTTCTGAGCAGAGAGAACAGTGTGAGCAGAGGCACAGATGGCTGATATTACAAGGCCTATTTGGGGAACCAGGAGTATAGATCAGCGTGACCAGAGTGCATGGAGTTGGGGGTAAGGGGAAAGAGGGGAAAAGGAAAGAAAATGAAATCAAATCTAAGGAAAGCAAATATTAAGTAACCCAGTTTTGCTGGGAAGCCACTTTCCAGAAGGCTCTGGTCAGTCAGCCTGATTTAATTGTTTGGGATGAAAGGAGACCCTTCAACCTTGGCACAGACTCGCATCTTAAGGGACCGCTGTGTCTCCCCCCTAAACACATGGTTTCACTTTTTATTTTAAATAAACACTAGATGCAAAAGACTCCTTAAGTATCCTAGACATCAAAGAGGGATTGTAAAACACCCAAGACGTTACTATCAACAGAAACAGAAACATACTGATTAAATTTGCCTGAAGTTATCCTTGGATTGGATAAGTTGAAAACAAAATTATTGGGAGGAGTGAGCTGCAGGGGGGATGCAGAAGGGCACTAAGATGTCTGGGCTAAATGTATATGCTTAAGACCATAGACTGGTGGAATTTCCCATTTCACCGAATTTTTATTTTGCTGTAAGTTCTGGGATACATGTACAGAACGTACAGGTCTGTTACCTAGGTATATATGTGCCATGGTAGTTTGCTGCACCTGTCAACCTGTCATCTAGGTTTTAAGCCCTTCATGCAGTAGGTATTTGTCCTAATGCTCTCCCTCCTCTTGCCCCCCACCCCCCAACAGGCCCCAGTGTGTGATGTTCCCCTCCCTGTGTCCATGTGTTCTCATTGTTCAATTCCCATTTATGAGTGAGAACATGCAGTGTTTGGTTTTCTGTTCCTGTGTTAGTTTGCTGAGAATGATGGCTTCCAGCTTCATCCATGTCCATGCAAAGGACATGATCTCTTTTTTTTTTTTTTTTTTTTACGGCTGCACCCATTTCACTGAATCTTAAATGATGTTTTCAAGACAGAAGGAAGAACAGTAAACCTGAGATGACCCCAAAGGTGGGTCTTCTTTTGAAAAAATTTCAAATGCAAAATTCCAGATTTACAGATGAAACTGTCAGTAAGACAATTCATAGGTTTTCCTAGTGGCTTTAAGCTATTAAAACTTGCAAAACTTCGGCTGGGCACCGTGGCTCATGCCTGTAATCCCAGCACTTTGGGAGGCCAAGGTGGGTGGATCATGAGGTCAGGAGATCGAGACCATCCTGGCTAACATGGTAAAACCCCGTCTCTACTAAAAATACAAAAAAAGCCGGGCGCGGTGGCTCACGCTTGTAATCCCAGCACTTTGGGAGGCCGAGGCGGGTGGATCACGAGGTCAGGAGATCGAGACCACGATGAAACCCCGTCTCTACTAAAAATACAAAAAAAAATTAGCCGGGTGTGGTGGCGGGCGCCTATAGTCCCAGCTACTCGGAGAGGCTGAGACAGGAGAATGGCGTGAACCCGGGAGGTGGAGCTTGCAGTGAGCCGAGATTGCGCCACTGCACTCCAGCCTGGGCGACAGAGCGAGACTCCGTCTCAAAAAACAAACAAACAAACAAAAAAACAAAAAAAAATAGCCAGGCATGGTGGCGTGCACCTGTAGTGCCAGCTACTCGAGAGGCTGAGGCAGGAGAATGGCGTGAACCCAGGAGATGGAGCTTGCAGTGAGCTGAGATCACGACACTGCACTCCAGCCTGGGCAACAGAGCAAGACTCCATCTCAAAAACAAAACAAAACAAAAAACTTGCAAAACTTCTATTTACAGACACATTTCCAAATTGATGTACAATTTAAATGAAAATATTTTCTACAGACAAGTTGCATGGAGTCCTTTTAAATTCCATACTTGTCATTATTCACATTTTTTGATAGAACCATTGCATACAACTGCCCGGGTGGCAAACTGGTCCTGTCGTTTGATAATCTGAGTTCAACATTGATGCTCTATGGTTTCCTTGGGCTAAGCTCAGTCTAGTGTTGTTTTTTTCTATTCCCCTTTCTCCCCAAAAGAGAAACCCACTGAAGAGATTTTAAAATAACCCATTTTTCACTTGATTTTTGGTAGATCAGTGCATTTGGGCAATAATTTTTAAAGCTGGCTTAGCACTATTGTCACTAAGTAGGCAATTTGCTTAAATTACTCTGAGCATCTGTTCCATTCCAATTTTTCCTCCTGAAGTTGATTTTTTGTGAAGTTCTCAGAAAACATCTATTCTTTCAAAAGTGTTTTTCTGCATAAAAAAATATTTGGACTCACTAATAATCAAAGAAATGCAAATTGAAACAATACTCTGCCTTTTGCCAATCAGATAGGCAACGATTAAAAAGAATAGTAATACTTGGTTTTGGCAGGAGTATGGGGAAAGAAATACTGCTGGAAGAAGCAGAAAGTGGTTCAAATTTCCTGGCACAATACACACAAAAAGTCTTTAAAATGAGGCACTCTTTTGAATCTACAATTCTACCTTTAGGAATTTGTCCTAAGGCAATACAAGACCTTTGTGCAAAGATGAATGAGCAGGAATGTTCCTCCCAACCTTACTTATAACAGGAAAAAGACTGGATTCAAATTAAGCATCACGAATAGTCAACTGATTAAATATATTATGGCATTAACCTGTGTCCATCAGTGGAAGAATGGATAAAGAAAACATGGTGGCTCCACACAATGGAATACTATCCAGTCTTAAGAAACAAAGAAATCCTGTCATATTCAACACATGGATGAGCCTGGAGGACAGTATGTTAAGTGAAATAAGACAGGCACAGAAAGACGAATACCACATGATCTCACTTAAATGTGTAATCTAAAAAAGTCTCCTAGACGCTGGGTGCGGTGGCTCATGCCTGTAATCCCAGCACTTTGGGAGGCTGAGGTGGGCAGATCACGAGGTCAAGAGATTGAAACTGTCCTGGCCAACATGGCAAAATCCCGTCTCTACTGAAAATACAGAAATTAGCTGGGCGTGGTGGCAGGTGCCTGTAGTCCCAGCTACTTGGGAGGGCTGAGGCAAGAGAATTGCTTGAATCCGGGAGGCGGAGGTTGCAGTGAGCCAAGATCGTGCCGCTTCACTCCAGCCTGGTGACAGAGTGAGACTCCATCTAAAAGAAAAGTCTCCTAGAAGCAGAAAGTAGAATGGTGATAACCAGGCAGAGGCAGACTGGGGAGATGTTGGTCAAAGGATACAAAATTTCAGTGAGACAGGAGGAATAAGTACAAGACATCTGTTGTAACACATGATGACTATAGTTTTTTTTTTAATTAATCTATTTGTTTTTTATAGAGATGGGGTCTTGCTATGTTCAGGCTAGTCTTGAACTCCTGGCCTCAAGCAATCCTCCTGCCTCAACCTCCCAAAGTGCTGGGATTACAGGCATGGAGCCATCATGCTCAGCTCAGTGGCTATAGTTAATAACAATACACTGTATATTTGAAAATTGCCTACCAAGTAGATTTTGATGTTCTCATCACAAAAAGTATAGAAGGTAACGCATAGTTAATTAGCTTGATTTAATTCCACAATGTATACATATTTTTAAAAACCATGTTGTACACCACAAATATATATAATTTTTGTTAACTAATAAAAATAATGAAACTGGCTAGGAACGGTAGCTCATGCCTGTAATCCTAGCACTTTGGGAGACCAAGGCGGGTTGATCACTTGAGGCCAGAGTTTGAGACCAGCCTGGCCAACATGGTGAAACCTCATCTCTACTAAAACTACAAAAATTAGCTGGCGGTAGTGGCATGCGCCTGTAATCCCAGCTACTCTGGAGACAGGCAGGAGAATTGCTTGAACCTGGGAGGCTGAGGGTGCAGTGAACTGAGATCGCACCACTGCACTCCAGCCTGGATGACAGAGCAAGAGTCCATCTCAAAAACAAACAAACACCATAAAACAGAATACCATGAAGTCACTAAAAATAGTGGCATGCATTATCCCATTTCTAGCAAATTAACACAGGAACGGAAACCCCAACACCGCATATTCTTACTTATGAGTGAGAACTAAACATTGGGTACTCAAAGACGTAAAGATGGCAACAACAGACACGGGGGAGTATGAGAGTAGGGCAACAGTTGAAAAACTATTTGGTACCATGCTCACTACCTGGGTGATGGGATCAGTCATATCCCAAACACCAGCATCACGCAGTGTACCCATGTAGCAAACCTGCACATGTACCCCCTAAATCTAAAAGTTGAAATTGGCGTGGTGCGATGGCTCACACCTGTAATCTCAACACTTTGGGAGGCCAAGGCAGGTGGATCACCTGAAGTCAGGAGTTCAAGACCAGCCTGGCCAACACATAGTGAAACCCTCTCTCTACTAAAAAATACAAAAATTAGCTGGGCATGGTAGTGCACACCTGTAGTCCCAGCTACTTGGGAAGCTGAGGCAGCAGAATCACTCAAACCTGGGAGGTGGAGGCTGCAGTGAGCCAAGATTGTGCCACTGCACTCCAGCCTAGGTGACAGAACAAGACTGTGTCTCTCAAAAAAAAAAAAAAAAAAAAGTTGAAATTATTAAAAAAAAATAAAATAGTGGCATGGATCTCAACTTTTAAGTGCAAATGATCCATGATATATTGTTAAATAATCAGAAGGTTTCAGTATAGTTTATATGATTGTCTTTTTAAGAAAGAGAATGTACATGTGTTTGCATGTACTCAAAGGAAAAAGTCTGGAAGGATATACACCCAAATGTTGATGACTGTAGGAATTGGTGTAATTTTTACTTTATCAATTCTATTCAATATGATGTGAAATATTACAGTAAGTATGTATTTCTTTAAGAATCAGACCAGCCTGGCCAACATGGTGAAACCTTGTCTCTACTAAAACTACAAAAATTAGCTGGGTGTGGTGGCAGGCACCTGTAGTCTCAGCTATTCCAGAGGCTGAGGCAGGAGAATCACTCGAACCCAGGTGGCGGAGGTTGCAGTGCGCCAAGATCCCACCATTGCACTCCAGGATGGGTGACAAAAGCGAGACTCCAACTCAAAAAAAACAAAAAAAAGAATCTGGGGAAAAAGTCTAGTTTCCATTTAAAAAAATAAAAGCAAGAAATTTCATACACTTTAAAGGTAAAACAAATTTTTTTTGGAATTGGGCCATTATGCTTCCTAGTGCAGGAAAATGCATGTAACGATTACTTTCCATCTTCAAATTTTAAAAAGAAAGAAAGGAAAATCGTTTTCTAACAAAGCCAGAGTCTTAATATAAATGGTTGCTATAGGATTTGTTGTCTATCAGGTAATGACAGATAAACTCTTAAATCATCAGACTGAAATGGATTTCAACAGTTGATTCACTTCTAAATTCAATTTTCAATTTTCTTTTTTTTAAATTTTAGGTTCAGGAATACATGTGCAGGTTTGTTATATAGGTAAACTTGTATCACAAGTGTTTGTTGTAGATAATTTTGTCACCCAGGCACTAAGCCAACACGTTCTCATCATTTAGCTTCCACTTAACAGTAAGAATATGTGATGTTTGGTTTTCTGTTCCTGTGTTAGCTTGCTAAGAATAATGGCCTCCATCTCCATCCATGTTCCCACAAAAGATGTGATCTCATTCTTTTTCAACTGCATACTATTCCATGCTGTAAATGTACCACATTTCCTTTATCCAATCTGTCACTGATGGACATTTAGGCTGATTCCATGTCTTTGCTATTGTGACAGTGCTGCAATGAACACTCACATGCATGTGTTTGTTTGTTTGAGATGGAGTCTTGCTGTTCCCCACGCTGGAGTGCAGTGGCGCGATCTTGGCTCACTGCAACCTCCTCCTTGCAGGTTCAAGCAATTTTTGTGTCTCAGCCTCCTGAGGAGCTGGAATTACAGGTGTGCGCCACCATGCCCAGTTAATTTTTTATATTTTTCTTTCAGTAGAGATGAGGTTTTACCATGTTGATCAGGCTGGTCTTGAACTCCTGACCTCAAATGACCTACCCGCCTCCACCTCCCGAAGTGCTGGGATTACAGGCATGATCCAGGCATGTGTCTTTATAGTGGAAGGATTTATATTCCTTTGGGTATATACCCAGTAATGAGATTGCTGGCTCGAATGGTAGTTCTGCTTTTAGCTCTTGGAGCAATTGTCACACTGCTTTCCACAATGGTTGAACTAATTTACACTCCCACCAACAGTGTATAAGTGTTCGCTTTTCTCCTCAACCTCACCAGCATCTGTTATTTTTTGATGTTATAATAGCCATTCTGACTGATGTGAGATGGTAATTTCTTCCCTTTTCAGCTTCCTTAAATCTAATTGGAAATTTGACCCCACACTGGTTCCCAGGATTAGCTATGGTCAAAAAGGGACCTCTTTTTTTTTAGCCTACATCAGGCCTACTCAACACAGCAGATCTCAGATGCTTTTGAGGGCAAGGAAACAAATCTGAGATGTACAGATCCCGTGAGAAGACAGGAGTTGAGAAGGAAGGATTGGGAAAAGCAAGGTTAGAAGAATATTTGCATCCATAGCCAGTGTTTAATAAATATTAATATAAGCAAATGGGGGGGCTGGATATTGATATTACATTGAAAGAAATGATGTTACCATGTCAATTTAATGGAGAAAGAGATAGACTATAACAACTAATTGTGTTGGAACAAATGAGTAGCCACTTGGAGAATGCAGAATTAGATCATAATTCAGATGTTAAATTATATAAAGTATTTAAAATAACAAATGAAACTAAAAATAGCACTAAAGGATCAGTCAATATTGAGGCATGACCTCAAAGATAGAATCACACAACAAAGATTGATAGACTTATATATAAATATATATATTTATGTTTACATTTATATTTAAAAATCTGTCAAAAATATAAATTGTGTATTGTAAAATAGTTGTAACCTATATGACAAAGAGTTGATATTATTAACTTTCAAAAGCATTTTTATCGATCAAGGAGAAATGTTGAAAACCCCAATATAAAAGTGGAATAAGGTTATAAATACACAGTTCACAAAAGTGGCATTCCAATGGCCAATTCTTTTTAAGCATAAAAAGAATTTTCAACCTCATCAGTAACCAAAGAAAAGAACATTAAAGCCACACTGATATATCATTTTGTTTTTGTTTTGTTTTGTTTTCTGAGACAGAGTCTCACTCTGATGCCCAGGCTGGAGTGCAGTGGCCTGATGTCAGCTCACTGCAACCTCCGCCACCTGGGTTCAAGGGATTTAAGAGCAATTTGTGCCTCAGCCTCCTGAGTAGCTGGGATTATAGGCGTGCACCACCACACCATGCTAATTTTGTATTTTTAGTAGAGATGGGGTTTCACCATGTTGGCCAGGCTGGCCTGGAACTCCTGGCCTCAAGTGATCTGTCCGCCCTGGCCTCCCAAAGTGCTGGGATTACAGGAGTGAGCCACCACACCCAGCCTAATATACCATTTTGGACCTATCATGTTGGCCAAAATGGGTACTCACTTTCTGAAGGACAACATGTCCATTTACACACGCAAAAAAGTATTTTAGTTGCACATATGCTGCTATGGTTTGAATGTTTGTGTCCCCTCCAGAATTCATGTTGAAACTTAATCGTTAATATAACAGTGTTAAGCAGTACGGCCTTGAGGAGATGATTGAGTCATGAAGACTCTGCCCTCATGTATGGGGTTAGGCACTCTTATAAAAAGACTTGACACAGGGAATTTGCCTTTTTTTTTTTTTTTTTTTTCCCCCTTCCTTCCCTTCCTCCATGTGAAGACACAGCCAGAGGATGCAACAACAAGGCACCATCTTGGAAGCACAGACAGGGCTCTCACCAGACACCAGTCCTGTTGGTGCCTTGATCTTGGATGTCGCTGCTGCCAGAACTGTAAGAAATAAATTTCCAGTTTTTATAAATTACCTAATCTAAGGTATTTTGTTATAGCAGTACAAACGGACTAACACAAATGCAAACTGATCCAGAAATTTCACTTTGGAGAATTTATTTTCAAGAAAATGTGGCCGCGCCTGGTGGCTCACGCCTGTAATCCCAGCACTTTGAGGGGCCGAGGTGGGCAGATCACCTGAGGTCAGGAGTTCAAGACCAGCCTGGCCAACATGGTGAAACCCTGTCCCTACTAAAAATACAAAAATTAGCCGAGCGTGGTAGTGCACGCCTGTAGACCCAGCTACTTGGGAGGCTGAGGCAGGAAAATTGCTTAAACCCGAGAGGTGGAGGTCGCAGTGAGCCAAGATCACACTACTGTACTCCAGCCTGAGTGACAGAGAGACTCCATCTCAAAAAAAACACAAAAAAGACAATGTCAGCAAAGATTTCTGTACAAGGATAGTCATCATAGCACTATTCAAACTAGGGAAAACAAACTATGTGTCCAAAAGAGGGGTTGGCTAAGAAATGTATTTGTTGACTAGAGCCCTACAAAGTCCCTGAAATTTATAGAAGAATATTAAAATGTATTTATACACACTATAGTATATACAGAGAGAACTATATACATCTTAGTAGCATGGCATTATAGGACATTTTTTCTTCATGTTTTGTGTGCATATGTATGGCTTAATTTTCTGGGTTCAGCTCATGTTACTTTTGTAATTAAAGAATAGCAGAACCAGGCTGAGTGCTGTGGCTCACACCTGTAATCTCAACACTTTGGGAGGCTGAGGCAGGAGGATTATTTGAGCTCAGGAGTTCGAGACCAGCCTGGGCAACAAAGCGAGACCCTGTCTCTAGTAAAAATAAAAAATCAATAAAGACCAGCAGAACAGTTATTGTAAGAGAGTATCTTAGGCTTTCAAGGGAGAGAGAGAGAGAACACCTAAGCATTACTATTCAAAATGGTCCTGAAATGGAACAAGAGCTCTCTGCTGACTGAGAAGAACCCCAAACCCTCTTCTAGGAGGACGAACTTACTGGTTGATACAGTTCGGATCTGTGACATTTGGTGGGGAACAAATCTCAAATCAAATTGTAATCCACAATGTTGGAGGTAGGGACTGGTGGGAGGTGACGAGATCACGGTGGTGAATTTCTCACGAATGGTTTAGCACCATCCCCCTTGGTACTGTCCTCATGATAGTGAGCTCTCATTAGATCTGGTTTCTAGCACCTCCCCCCTCCCTCTCTTGCTCTTGCTTCTGCCATGTGAGATACCTTTTCCTTCTGCCATGATTGGAAGCTTCCTGAAGGGTTCCCAAAAGCAGAAGCTACTATGCTTCCTGTGCAGCCCGCAGAACTATGAGCCAGTGAAACCGCTTTTCTTTATAAATTACCCAGGCCCAGGCATTTCCTTATAGCAATGCAACAATAGGCTAATACATTGATTTTAAAGTAACTGACATCTTGCAGTTTGTGGAATGAGGTAGACTTTCAGTAGATGCGGAAAGTTGGGGAAACCTAGGCTGAGTAGGAGAAGAGATGAGATGACTGGAGAAGGCTGGCTGATGAGGATTGATGCATCTGAGAAAAGAAAGTCTTAATCAGACAAGAGAGATGGGGAAGGTCTGCTTCACTCAGTTTCTCATTCAATCTTCAACTCAGGAACTCTCCCAATCCTGGGTTCTTCTGACACTTCCTAAATGTCCCCTATTTTAATAAAGGGTGTCAACATCCAAAACCTGGGAATTTAACCCTCCTTTTCCTTTATCTGCCCACATCCAGTCAATCATTATTGATTCTATATCCAAACTGCCACTCAAATCCAACCATATCTTCCCATTCCCAATGTCACTACCCTAGTTCAACTCATCTCGACCATTAAAACAGTCCCCAAACATTCTCTCCGACTGTTATCCATCTACCCGAGTGAGTTTTGTAAACATAAATCTACTCTGGCAGCTTCCCTGCATAAACCAAGACATGGCTCCCTGGGCCCTTAGGATAAAGTCCTTACCAGAGTTGACAAGGCTCTTTGTGATCTGATCTTATCTCTTACACTTGCCCTGACCCCACTCCTACTTGAGCCACGTCCAGCCATACTCAGCTTCTCTAGTTCTCAGAATGCAGTTTTCCGTCTTAGGGAAAACACTCTTTCATGTAGCCAACTTGTTCTCATTTTCCTAATCCCAGCTTAAATGCTTTCCCCTTAGGGAAGCCTTCCCTCACCCCTGAGATTGAGGTAGATGCCTGTTTAGTGCCCTCTATTTCCCATTTTGTAACAAATATCATAGATGAGCCAGGCACAGTGGCTCATATCTGTAATCCCAGCATTTTGGGAGCCCAAGGCTGTCAGATTACTTGAGCTCATAAGTTGAAGACCATCCTGGGCAACATGGCAAAAACCCATCACTACAAAAAATACAAAAATTGCTGGGCATGGTGGCGCACACCTCTAGTCCCAGCTACTCGGGAGGCTCAGGTGGGAGGATCACTTGACCCTAGGGCTCAAGGCTGCAGTCAGCTATGATCTCGACACTGCACTCCAGCCTGAGTGACAGAGTAAGACCCTGTCTCAAAGCGCACACACATACACACACACACACACACACACACAAATATCATAGATGTCTTGTCTTCCCCTCTCAAATCTGATTACCATGACAGGGATTGTGGCTGTCTTGTTGATCACAGTGTACCCAGTGGCTAGCAAAATATCTCTTATCTTAAGAGATAAGTGGCTGGCACATAACAGATACTGAATAAAAGGGTATTGAATTGGATTCACTTGGCTCCTTTATTGATATTGTCCTTTTCTCTTTCTTTACCCTCCTTGCGTTATGGTTGCCTTCATTAAAATCTGGGCAAAGAGATGGTGTGTGTGTGTATGTGTGTGTGTGTGTGTGTGTGTGTCTATCCACTAGCCAAAGAAGTGATAGAGTTAAGATAGGCTAAAGATTCCTTGTAGAGCCAGCAACTGCATTCAAAAGAGCAAGACCCTGTGTCAAAAATAAAAAGTAGAAATATCATGAGCTTGCACTGGTATTGAAAGTTAATAAAACACTGTGGGATTTTGATGGCATAGATAAAAAAAAAACTAAAAACATGTCATTTGTTCCAACTAAGGTTGACAACTTAAAACCAAGTAAAACAATGGCCTCTTTTAAAAGAGGAAACTATTTAAATTTCATGAAAAGAATTTTTAAAGGCATAGAATTAAAATATCTGCCCTCTTCCCCATGCAGATAATGCAGTAGTTCAGAGTCTCTCCTCTGATTGCGGCTAAGGGTTGAGCCACTCCCATAGTGCCAGTCCTCAGTGAGAAAAGAGAGCATCTCTAGACATGGTTTTCTCTCTTTCTCTAAAAGTCCAATCATTTAGACAATCTAGAAAGAGGATAAAGTATTTGTATTGATGTCCCTGCCTCTTGCTGCTGTCTGCAAAAACCTACCACGAACACTATTTCCAATGGAAACCATCAGGTTGAACTTACCCTCTACTGCAGATTATCTCTAGGGCTTCCAAGTTCCCATGGTAGGCTGCCAAGAGAGTGGGAGTCATGCCATCTTCATCCGAAAGATTTAGATCTCGCTTGGTAGCCTCTTTTAGAAGTTCCAGGTAACTATCACTGGCAGCTTGGTGGTAACGAGTAGACATTTTTCCTGCTCACCAGAACTTGGCCAGATGTCTCTCCAGGCAAAGCAGGGTGTTGGCGGAGCAACCTTCCTGTAGAGCTGGTTAATTAGTGACAAGGAAGAGCGTCACCAGGGGCAAAGCTCATTCCAACTGCTTCCTTTCATGGAAGGCAACAAGGTTCGAGGCACTGAAATTGGACCTTTTCTCTCTGGAATGGCCATGACGTTGACTACTGAAGACTGCTGTATTCACCTTCAGTGTTTTGAGGCACATTTAATTTTTCTATGTCCATTTAGTTTCTTGAGTATAATATCAGCCATCTAGGCACAGGACATAAGAAATCATTTCTTAAAAAAATGCAGAGCTACTCTAGTTCACTAGCTGTTTTTTCCAAAAAGAACAGCTTTATTGAGGTGCAACATCATTAAATTTACCCATTTCATGTATACAATTCAACAATTTTTAGGACATTTATAGAGTTGCATGCCCATTATCATACTCCAGTTTCCAACAGCCCTTAAAGATCCCTCGTGCTATTTGCTGTCAATCCCATTTCCACTCCCAACCTCAGGAAACCACAGTCTGCTTTCTGTCTCTATAGATTTGTTTTTTATGGGCATTTCAGACAAATGGAATCCTGCAATATATAGTCTTTAGTGTGTAGCTTGTTTCAATTCAAATACTTTTTTGAGGTTTGTCATGTGTAGTGTGTAACAGTTTCTTTCTTTTCACTGCTGAATAATATTCCACTGTGCTAACATACCAAATGTTCTTCATCCATTCAATGTTTCATGAATATGATGAATACTTGGGTTGTTTCCATTTTTTAGTAATGATGAATAATGCTGCTATGAGCACTGATATACAAGCCTCTGTGTGGACACACATTTTCATGTGTCTTGCATATATATCAAGGAGTGAAACTGCTGGGTTGCATGGCAATTTACATTTAAATTTCAGAAGTTGCCAAACTGTTTTCCAAAGTGGCTGTACTACTTCACATTTCCACCAGTAATGTATGAGAGTTTCAATTTCTCCACAACCTTGCCAGCCTTATTATTGCCTATCTTTTTGTTTATGGCCATCCCAGTGGAGGTGAAGTGGTCTTATTATGGCTTTAATTTTCAATTCCCTAATGACTAAGATATTGAGCATCTTTTCATGTGCCTATTAGCCATTCTTACATCTTCTATTCAAATCTTTTTGCCCAATTTTTAATTGGGTTGTCTTATTAATAAATTATAAGAATTATTTATATACTCTGGATACAAGTTCTATATCAGATATATTTGGAACAGAATGAAAATGAAAATACCACATATCAAGATTTATAGGACGCAGTTAAAGAAAAGCTTAGGGCAAAATTTGTAGTTTTTTATGCATATATGAGAAAGAAAAAAGATCTCAAATCAATACCTTAAACTTATTATCAACAACTCAAGGGAAGGAGAAAAAGTATAGAAAAATGACTATAAGGAGTACAATATAAGATCAAAAAACTTTCCAGATCTATCTGCAATAAAAACAAAAGAAAATGGACTAAATTTATGATGTGGAAGACTCAGCCATGTCTTGTTTATAATAGACACATCTAAGATATAAAATTGCAGAAAGATTGAAAGAAAAAAATTGAAAAGTTATAGCAAGCAAATACTAACAAAACATTGGTGTACCCACATAGATGGCCTGCAACTAAGGAGAGTTTGATCTAATTTTTCAACTTTATGATGGTGCAAAAATGACAGGTATTTAGTATGCTTCTCAGCTCACAACTGAGTTATTATATCAACTTATGGTGGTTTTGCATTGTAAGTTGAAGAGCACCTGTATTGGTAGCAAGGAAAAATACAGCTTAAGCCAAAAAAATTTACTAGGCATAAAGAGAGATAATATATGATAATGAAAGGAACAATTAATCAAGAAACTATGATCATTTTAAACTTGTATAAATTAAATAACATAGCTGCAAAAAAGGGAAAGCAAAAATTAAACAGAAAAAAAAACAAAACTGCAATCATAAGGGAAGATTTCAGACATCATCATAATGTTCTATATCAGACTAAAAATTGGTATAGCTATAAAATATTTGGGCTGGGCACAGTGGCTCACGCCTGTAATCCCAGCACTTTGGGAAGCCGAAGGGGTGCGGATCACGAGGTCAAGAGATTGAGACCATCCTGGCCAACATGGTGAAACCCCGTCTCTACTAAAAATACAAAAATTAGCTGGGCGTGGTGGCATGTGCCTGTAGTCCCAGCTACTCGGGAGGCTGAGGCAGGAGAATCGCCTGAACCCCGGAGGCAGAGGTTGCAGTGAGCCAAGATCTCACCATTGCACTCCAGCCTGGTGACAGAGTGAGACTCCATCTCAAAAAAAAAAAAAAAGATTTGAACGCAATTAACAAGCTTGATCTAATAGTCACATGGAGAAAGGCCCCTGTGCCGAATAGTAAATGCATGTTTTTTCTAAGCACACATAGAATATTTATAAAACCTGACCACTGAATAGAAGCAGTGCAGTTCTCGACAAATAACAAATAACAGGGTTCACGCAAACCATGTTCTCTGAAGACACTGCAACTAAATTAGAAACCACCATCCTTACATAACTCATCAACTATGCATATGTTCTCCTGTGGTGTATTTTTTACATTGTTTTCATCAAATATATATAATTCTACATTACATCTTTCCCACTCTTTAATCCATCATAAATATATTCCCATATTGTTACACAATCTTTAATATATTTGGATAATTTTCCACTACATTGATGTGAGAAATATCTATTTTTGAAGCCTGTAACTGTATATTCCTCTTATCTCTTTTTGTCTAAGTTTTTATTCCAAGATAAATTATTTACCCACTCAGAAAAAGTACAAAGCTTTCATCTACAGTTTCTTCACAATAATAATGAGCTCCAAGGGTCACTGTGTGTTCCTTTTTCTGGCTTCTAGGTGAACAGCAGTAGAAGCAGCCTGGAGGGCAGCATTATTTAGCCTTTTTTAAACATTGTTTTTAGCCCAGAGAGAGTGACATATCCAAACATGATTATGAATACTGTGAGAAAACAGTAAGGTTGTTCATCGATTTTTGCATGAGCCACTTTAATTTAGATATAACTGCATTCATTAATGCACTTTGAAATTTAAAAATAAGTCAGGCGAGGTGGCTCATGCCTATAATCCCAGCACTTTGGGAGGCCAAGGCGGGTGGATCACTTGAGGTCGGGAGTTCAAGACCCACTTGGCCAACATGGCAAAACCCCATCTCTACTAAAATACAAACATTATCCGGGAGTGGTGGTGCACACCTGTAAGCCCAGCTACTCATGAGGCTGAGGCAGGAGAATAGATTGAACCTGGGAGGCTGAGGTTGCAGTGAGCCAAGATCACACCACTGCACTTCAGCCTGGGTGACAGAGCAAGACTGTCTCAAAAAAATAAAAAATAAAAATACATATAACCTGATACAGAACTTCTCAAAGATGTATTATTTGTAGTAGACTCCTAAGACTCCAACCAAAGGGTCTGCTCTCAGAAAATGATAATGAGGAAGAGGAAGAGAAGAATGGTGGCCACTAGTATGGTCATAAACAAAATGAGGATGAGGATTGTCAAAGTCAAAAATCTAGAGCTGAATCTCTAAATGTAATGTTTTATTTGGAAAAAGACTCGCCATTTGGGATATATACATGGACCGGGTGGTATTCAGTGTGTCTGAAGAAGAAAGAGAAGTTTAGAGGTTTTATTAAAAAGAGAAGTGTTACATATTGCTCTTCAAGAAAGTTCACTGGCACTAGTAAGTGTTTGGAGAGCTGGCAAGCTCATTAGTGGGCAAAATTCGTCCTAGAGTTGCAGCAAGTTATCTCAGCAGCTGTAAATAAAACTGCTCCCGGGTTACAGCAGGCAGTCCCAGCAGTCAGTCTTACCGAGAATTACATTCTTGGAGCAAATTTTTTTTTTTTTTTGTACTCGGAGTGCTTTCTCCCCCAACTCCGCCACCCAGCCTCTCAACCCTGATTTCGTTGGGTATGACAAGAATGATGCAATTTGCGTGATTAAGTTTCACAGGGTGGAGGCAAAGGGTAAAGAGGACAGAATAATTATAGAGATGAGGAAGAAGGATTAGAGATAGAAGACAAGAAAGAGAAAGAATTTCTCAGTTCCAGCAGTACTTAGGACTAGGACTTAAAGTCTCCTGTGAAATGGTGAAATAACCGAACTTTTCTTAAATGGTAAATATCCTGGCATCCTCTGGCACGCCCTTGGGAAAATTTCTTCCTTGGGAGAAGAATGGGGTGGCAGGGGCAGCGGGGGGTGGGGAATTGGGGGCAAAGATAAGGATTTAAAACATTCTTCTGAACTTGAAGATCCTCCTTATCCCATCCCTTCAAGGTGAGGTTGGGAAAGAGGGCTGAAGACCTAGCGTTCATATAATCCAGGAAAAGTTACTCCATCTATTTGAGTCTCCATATCCTTGTGGATAAAATTGGGGGATGTTGCTAGTGATCATATCATCAGCATCAGCTAACTTTAGTAAAGATGAAGAAATAAAATTTCTTGCAACCCATAAAGTATGTTTTTACAAACTAGTAGTGTGATTGTGGCTTAGGGAACAGACAGAGAAAGTTTTAGCCCAGTAATCATTTTTGAATTCCTCAAAGCCCAAAGGAAACAAAATTGGTGGGAGATGGTAAGGGCAGAAATTAATAAAAAGAGCTAACACGAATTTGCATATAATATAGACATTAATTCCTTGTGAGGAGTCATGGTAATTGTGGGGGCAGTTGTGGATATTCTTGACTGTATTGATCTTGTGGAAATTAGTATTTGAGTGTGTTCCATCAGTATACAGCTGGACTCTTGGAAGGCCAGAGAAGAATATTTGCCAGACACACACTAGAGAGACTTTGAGGCTCAGACTTGAGTGGCAGTGACCCCAAGTCAAGGCTCTCATCAACCTTCCTGTTAGAGCCTCGCCATGCTCCTCATATCTCCCCATACTCCTGCATTACTAGTTTGTCTCAACTTAGAGAAACGTCCTGCTCATGACCTCTGTGTTCCCTTGACTCTGACTGACACTTAGGTTTAGACAGGCAGGTTTTATTTCCTCCTGCACTGTCCTAAAACTCTAGAACCTCAATCTATTATCTGGAACCCCAAGCAGTTGGTTATTTAATGGTAAGAAGCCCTTCTCCACAGACACCACTTCTTTTTTGCCAAAGACCCAGAGAAAACATGGTTAATCTGCTTCTAGGGGCAGCACTTGGAGAGATTCTCCCAAGAACGGGTCCCCTCCTCCCCCCAGAGCAAGGACATTGTCAGCTTCTTATTGTTGTGTTTATGATTTTGCAGTCTCCCGTAACATCATAATAGCTGACAGTAGCTGACAACTAGGTAGTCTTAAATAGGTGTTCCTTCTACCATGGAGTCCAATCCTGGCCCAGAGGAAGTAGCATTTGGATGAAGAATTTACCTGGGACTCTGACTATCTATAAAACAGAGTCATGTGTGTTCCTTTGCTCAAGGAGAGGAAAAGAAGGGACAGAGATGATGGTAGTTGATACTTTCAGTCTAACTCCAAGAAAAAAAACAACACTTGCAAAGTACAAACCAAACTTCTTCCTCATTGTTCTGAAAAACCATTTGCTGCTAATTGAGAAAGAAATTCAATGGCTTGTGCAACCCAGAAACACATATTTTCAGTAATGAGATTGCCCCTGTGTCCTAAGAGATCTGGTTTTCAAAAGCAGCCTGTGTTTGATCTCTAAAGCTATTCATGTCTAATTAGAGAAGAAATTCACTTGTATGGTGGGGAAGCACATTTTTTTTTACATAAGAAGGAAAAAGATCACAGTAGAACACTGCTTTTAACAAGATTACTTCATCTAATGAGGATCTTATTATGAATTTTAATGAAAACAAAAACTAACAAAAGTAAGGGAAATTGAGAGTATTACAAAAGTCCTGTTGTTCCATTGAAAACTTGCAGGAACCAGGCAAGGACAAAAGAAGCCATCAGTAACACATTGCTGTATGCACTGCACTTGGGTTTATGAAAGACTGTCTGTTAAGGTAAAGATGTGCTCAAATATATTACCCAGAAAATGTCACTTACATGTGTATTCTTTTCTCTTTAGCACAATGATACAACTGTTCAACCTATTTGATATGGATTTCTCCTATTCAGAAGAAATTTCAACAACTTCACTTCTAACTTAAACACATTCATCGACTAGCCTGGCCAACGTGGTGAAACCCCGTGTCTACTAAAAATACAAAAATTAGCTGGGCATGGTGGCGGGCGCCTGTAATTCCAGCTACTCAGGAGGCTGAGGCAGGAGAATCACTTGAACCCAGGAGGCAGAGGTTGCAGTGAGCCGAGATCGTGCCATTGCACTCCAGCCTGGGCGACAAGAACGAAACTCTGTCTCAAAAAATAAATAAATAAACACATATAACACTGTCAAAATAAGGGGAAACTTTCTTTCCCGCATTGAAAGTCATTGAAGTTTTCCTTAAAAGCATTGCATCATGTTTGTATTCTTTAACAATCAAAAAGAATCATTGTCTGCCTTTTTGTTTCTTCTTTTCTAAATGAAAACATTTATAAAAATATTTAGGTGGATAAGTTGCCTATTGAAATTGTAATGTCCCTGAAGTATTGGTTGAGCTTAATTTATTCATATAAGTTTCAAGCCATTCAAAGGCCTATTTTTCTGGCAGAAAACTAAAGACAGAGCTGTTATTGTACCATCTGGTTTGCATGAGGAGTCTCTTGGCATCTCTTAACTGCACATTTTATAAATGCTAAATCCCAGATGGCATACATTGTAACAGTGAAGGGTTTTATAAAGGCTTCCAAAAACAAATTCTTTCAAATGTGAATACTGGATAGTCTAAGCAGGGGCTAGGAATTTAAATTCTATACTTGATTAAACTGGCTTTGTTAGCTGAACAAATTTCCCTTTTTTCTTATGTCTTTCCTCCTTCCTAATTATTGGTTCTGTGACTTGAAGATTTCAATCCATGTAATTCTTCTACCAACAGGTCCCCTCTATAACTCAAGTTCTAGAAAAACTGCAGGAACAACAATCATTGGAAAGACCCATGTTAGGTGCCATTTTGTTTCAAGATGGTAGAATTTACCACAAGGGAGGTGTGTTATAGCAGCCATTAGCAGATCATCAAATACCATCAAAACCGTTCAACTCTTACGAAGCTGATGGTTGGATTGGAAAGACCAGCAAATGTAAACTCCAGGCATTGTGTTGAAATAAAGCCAGAGTAGAATAATGATTGAGAACATAGGGTCTGAAGTCAGAGACTGACAGATATTAAGCCCCAAATTGGATCTTCCCATTAACTTGGGCAAATTACTTCTCCCTAAGCTTCAGTTTCTTCATCAGTAAAATAAAGAGAGTACTTTTCTCTTTAAAAGAGAATTATTCACAGGGTTGTTGCAAGTAATTACTGAATATTTGTAAAGTACTAAGTACAGTTTCTGATGTGTAGTCAGCACTTAATTAATGTAAATTAGTAGTAATACTAGCACTAGCAGAAAGACAGTTTCTCCTTTCTTTAAGTCAAGCTATATAAATACAGCATTTTCTTAAAACTTCTCTTTTCTCTGCATTTTCCTTCTCAATAACAACAGCCGAGACCTAGTTTTGTTTTTTTTTGTCCTCCCCTTATCATGGTATAATAAAAATAATATATATTTTATAGTCATACAGAATTGAATTTCAATCTGGGGTTTTGTAATAGTTTACTAGGACTTCCGTAACAAAGTACCGCAGACTGAGTGGCTTAAACAAATTTACTTTCTTATAGTTCTGAAAGCCAGAACTCTGAAATCAAGGTGTGAGCGTGGTTGGTTCCTTTTGAGGGCTGTGAAGAAAGGACCTGTTCCTGGCCTCTCTCCTGGAGAAAGACTTGTAAATGGCCATTTTCTCCTTGTCATCTTCCTCTTCACATGTCTGTGTCCAAATTTTCTCTTCTTATAAGGACACTTGGTCCTTATAAGATGGTCATATTGATTAGGGCACACCCTAATAACTTCATTTAACATCATCACCTCTGTAAAAGCTGTATTAGTCTGTTTTCACACTGCTATAATGAAATACCCGAGACTGGGTAATTTATCAAGGAAAGAGGTTTAATTGACTCACAGTTCCAACATGGCTGGGGAGGCTTTAGGAGACACAATCCTGGCAAAGGCAAAGGGGAAGCAAGCATCTTCTACACATGGTGGTAGGAGAGAGAAGAATGAAGGAGGAACTTCCAAACACTTACAAAACCATCTAATCTCTTAAGAACAAACTCACTGTCACGAGAACAGTACGGGGGAAACCACCGCCTTGATCCAATCACCTCTCTCCCTCAACACATGAGAATTACAATTTGAGATGAGATTTGGGTGGGGACACAGAGCCAAACCGTATCAAAGGCTATCTCCAAATACAGTAGGTGCTGGGAATTAGGACCTCAACATGAATGGTAGGGGAGATATATTTTCAGCCCGTAATAGCTTTCTACTATTATCAACTGGAGGAAAATTCACCTCAAGGAGACTTCATTTCATTTTCTTACTCCTATCTGGATTATTTATAAATCAGTGCTTAGCACAAGGTCTATACATCGTGGCCTTGACAAAAACTTTCTTCCCTTCTTCTTAGAAAGACTCATGAACTCACATTGTTTCTGGGAACCACCTACTCTTTCCCAGAACTCTGCATGAAACGTGAACGATGTAATGTGGCTTACAAAACCTGTGGAGGACCAAATGAGGAAGGAGTGGCTTACAGAGCTATGATGAAAGGAGACTTAGCAAGACTCAGCTGTTATTTGAATGGTGGGGGACATTTTATGGAAAAGATGCTTTAAAGATTGTACAAAGGTGGCTGGGCATGGTGGCTCATGCCTGTAATCCCAGCTCTTTGGGAGGCCGAGGTGGATGTATCACATGAGGTCAGGAGTTCAAGACCAGCCTGGCCAACATGGTGAAACCCCGTCTCTACTAAAAATACAAAAATTAGTTGGGTGTGGTGGCAAGTGCCTGTAGTCCTAGCTACTTGGGAGGCTGAGGCAGGAGAATCGCTTGAACCCAGGAGATAGAGGTTGCAGTGAGCCAAGGTTGTGCCACTGCACTCCAGCCCGGGCAACAAGAGCGAAACTCCATCTCAAAAAAATAAAAAAGATTACACAAAGGTGAGAATCAACTTCTTTAAACATAGGGGAAAAAGTAAAAAGCAGAGATGAGGGGAGCCCTGGATTCAATTCCCAGGACTGTCACTAAGTAACTGTAGGACTTAGAGTTATTGTCCCTAACTGCAATCCAGGTTCCTTGCCTCTCATATAAGGAGGTAGCAACCAAATTCTGTATCAGTCAGGTTTCATTAGAGAAGCAGAACCATTTTGAGTGATATAGAATAAAGGGTTTATTGCAGAGATTAAGCTTATACCTGGAAGCCAGGTAAGCGGTCTAGTAAGGCTATTTCTTCTGCACCAGATATTAGACCCAAAGTCCGTAGGGCCAGCAATTGGGAAGTAAAGATGGAGAGGAAGTGAAGAAAAAGAACAAATTAGAATCTGCAGAGACAAATTGGAACCCCAGAGAATAAAACGAAACCCACGCCTGTCTCTCACCACTCCCAACCTCAACGACACAGGAGTCTACAGGATAAGCTGCCACCTTTCACCACAGACAAAGCTGCAAATGCACCTGGATTCAGAGAAGCTGAAGGGGGAGATCTGGATGGAGTGGGAGGAGCTGCAGGTTCGCCTCCTGCCCCATGCCCACAGGGTGAGCAGCAGCTTAGCCACTGTATACATGGTCTCTCCATGGTTTTGGAAGTTACAGGCTGGTGGTGGATGGGATAAATACGACCAGAGATATGTCTTGTTTGGCAGGCACAGGATTTTGAAATATTCTTAACATTAAATATCAACATTAAAATTGAGGAAATTGAATGGAATCTGCATTTTCAGCTTCCAGATGAGAAACTGAAGATCATGACAATTACCTCTGCCTGAGCTGAGAAGCAGTTCTTTTTTTTTTTTTTTTTTTTTTTTTTTTTTTTTTTAAGATGCAGTTTTACTCTTGTTGCCCAGGCTGGAGTGCAATGGCGCGATCTCAGCTCACTGCAACCTCTGCCTCCTGGGTTCAAGCGATTCTCCTGCCTCAGCCTCCAGAGTAGCTGGGATTACAGGCATGCACCACCACGCCCGGCTAATTTTTTTGTATTTTTAGTAGAGAGGAGGTTTCTCCAGGTTGGTCAGGTTAGTCTCGAGCGCCCAACCTCAGAGGATCCACCCACCTTGGCCTCTCAAAGTGCTGGGATTACAGGCGTAAGCCACTGTGCCCAGCCAAAGCAGTTATTTCTTTAGATGCAGCCTGGACTCAACAGTCCACCTCACCCCCAGCTGCTCAGAGCTGTAATCCTGACCCTGAGGGCAATAGTTAGTCACTTGCCATTCTCATCACACTAAGGCCATTTCCTTGCACCCAACCGACTTCACTCATGTACAGTATTTGCCTTGCTCCAGTAACCATGTCGAATGGCCTTTTGAGTGTGACAACGTCCTATCATTTCCTCTCACATCAGTTACATCCTAACCCTCCCTCATTTCCTTCTGTGACAATCAGTCACCAAATACATATTATGCGCCTGTGTGAAAGCTCTTCTAGTCCCCATTTCCAGCATGTCTGGCCAATTCTCAAGCATTAAAAAGGCTGTTCTCTTGGGGATATGGGGATATTTACACCCGCACTCACAGGGTTATAAGACTTAAGCAAACTTGCATATTGCCCAATTGCAGGTGAATTACTGATCAGTAGAAAGAACACACACACACTTGCAGGATAATTTCCCAGGTTAGCCAAGGATACAGAAGTGGCCACACAGAGCAAAATTAGCTGTTATGTGTTTTAGTAACACTTTATCCTGGTCCCATTGTGGGGAAAAGAAAGATAGATCAGACTGTTACTGTGTCTGTGTAGAAAGAAGTAGACATAAGAGACTCCATTTTGTTCTGTACTAAGAAAAATTCTTCTGCCTTGAGACGCTGTTAATCTGTAACCCTACTCCCAGCCCTGTGCTCCCAGAAACGTGTGCTTTGTCAATTCAAGGTTTAATGGAGTTAGGACTATGCAGGATGTGCTTTGTTAAACAAATGCTTGAAAGCAGTATGCTTGTTAAAAGTCATCACCACTCCCTAATCTCAAGTACCCAGGGACACAAAACACTGCAGAAGCCTGCAGGGACCTCTGCCTAGGAAAGCCAGGTATTGTCCAAGGTTTCTCCCCATGTGATAGTCTGAAATATGGCCTCGTGGGAAGGGAAAGACCTGACTGTCCCCCAGCCCGACACCCGACACTCGTAAAGGGTCTGTGCTGAGGAGGATTAGTAAAAGAGGAAGGCCTCTTTGCAGTTGAGATAAGAGGAAGGCACCTGTCTCCTGCTGGTCCCTGAGCAATGGAATGTCTCAGTGTAAAACCGGATTGTATGTTCCATCTACTGAGATAGGAGAAAACTGCCTTAAGGCTGGAGGTGAGACATGCTGGCGGCAACACTGCTCTTTAATGCACCAGATATGTTTATGTATGTGCACATCAAAGCACAGCACATTTTCTAACTTTGTTTATGACACAGAGACATTTGTTCACATGTTTTCCTGCTGACCCTCTCCCCATTATTACCCTATTGTCCTGCCACATCCCCCACTCCGAGATGGTAGAGATAATGATCAATAAATACTAAGGGAACTCAGAGACTGGTGGGGGCACCGGTCCTCCGTATGCTGAGCGCTGATCCCCTGGGCCCACTTTTCTTTCTCTAAACTTTGTCTCTGTGTCTCTCTCTTTTCTCAGTCTCTCGTCCCACCCGACGAGAAACACCCACAGGTTTGGAGGGGCAGGGCACCCCTTCATCCCATAGTGTCATTGCTTTGTGGGCATCTTATACACTCTCTGAACAAGAGGAGTCCTGCCATAGTTAAAAACAGCAGCTTATTTCTTGCTATATCACTGCCCTTTTATATGCAAGCTACTCTAGAAAAATATATATATGTGTCTATATGCATGCATAAACATACACGTACACATACCACTAATCTCTTACCATACTGACTTCTCTTGGTTCTTGAAACAACCTCAGCATAGGCAAAGCCACATACCCATCTAGGATAAAGACAACCAAATCAGTATCCAGGTATTCTCAAACAAGAATCAAACAAGTAGAAGAAAACTGCAGAGCTTGAACACAAGGCTTTCGAGTTAACCCAATCCAACAAAGACAAAGAAAAATGGATTTTAAAAATGAACAAAGTCTCCAAGAAGTTTGGGAGTATGTTAAATGACCAAACCTAAGAATAATTGGCGTTCCTGAGGAAGAAGAGAAATCTAAAAGTTTGAAAAAGACATTTGAGGGAATAATTGAGGAAAACTTCCTTGGCCTTGATAAAGATCTAGACATCCAAATACAAGAAGCTCAAAGAACACCCAGGAAATTCACCGTGAAAAGATTATCATGTAGGCACATAATTATCAGGTTATCTAAAGTCAAGACGAAGGAAAGAAGCTTAAGAGCTGTGAGGCAAAAGCATCAGGTAACTTATAAAGGAAAAATTATCAGATTAACAGCAGATTTCTCAGCAGAAACCCTACAGGCTAGAAGGGATTGGGGTCATGTCTTTAGCCTTCTTAAACAAAATAATTATCAGCCAAGAATTTGGTATCCAGTGAAACTACGCTTCATAAATGAAGGAAAAACACAGTTTTTTTTTTTCAAACAAATGCTGAGAGAATTTGCCACTACCATGCCAGCACTACAAGAACTGCTAAAAGGAGCTCAAAATCTTGAAACAAATCCTCAAAATACACCAAAATAGAACCTCCTTTAAGGCATTATCTCACAGGACTTATAAAACAAAAACACAATGAAAAAAAAAAAACACAAGGTATTCAGGCAACAACTAACACAACAAATAGAATAGTACTTCACTTCTCAATACTAGCACTGAATGTAAATGGACTAAATGCTCTACTGAAAAGATATAGAATGGCAGAATGAATAAGAATTCAGCAACCAAGTATCTGCTGTCTTCAAGAGACTCATCTAACATGTAAGGACTCACATAAACTTAAAGTAAAGGGGTGAAGAAGGACATTCCATGCAAATGGACATCAAAAGTGAGCAGGAATAGCTATTCTTGTATCAGTCGAAACAGACATTAAAGCAACAACAGTTAAAAAACACAAAAAGGCAAGGTGCGGTGGCTCATGCCTATAATACCAGAACTTTGGGAGGCTGGAGTGGGCAGATCACTTGAGGTCAGGAATTCAAGACCAGCCCGGCCAACATGGTGAAACCCCATCTCTACTAAAAATACAAAAATTAGCTGGGAGTGGTGGCGTGTGCCCATAGTCCCAGCTACTTGGGAGGCTGAGGCAGGAGAATCTCCCGAACCTGGGAGGCGGAGGTTGCAGTGAGCGGAGATCATGCCACTGCATTCCAGACTGGGCAAGAGAGCAAGAGTCCATCTTAAAAAAATAAAAAGACAAAGAGGTACGTTATATAATGATAAAAGGACTAGTCGAAAGGAAAACACCACAATCATAAATATATATGCACCTAACACTGGAGCTCCCAAATTTATAAAACGATTACTACTAGACCTAAGAAATGAGATAGACAACAACACAATAATAGTGGGGGACTTCAATACTCTAATGACAGCACTAGACAGGTCATCAAGACAGAAAGTCAACAAAGAAACAATGAACTTAAACTATACCTCAGAACAAATGAAACTTAACAGGTATTTACAGAGTATTTTACCCAACAACTGCAGAATATACATTCTATTCATTAGCACATGAAACATTCTCCAAAATAGATCACATAGTAGGCCACAAAACAAGCCTCAACAAATTTAAGGCTGGGCACACTGGCTCACATAATCCCAGTACTTTGGGAGGCCGAGGTGGGTGAGTTGCCTGAGGTCAGGGGTTTGACACCAGCCTGGCCAACATAGTGAAACCCCGTCTCTACTAAAAATACAAAAAATTAACCAGGTATGCTGACACATGCCTGTAATCCCAGCTACTCAGGGACTGAGGCAGGAGAATCACTTGAACCTGGGAGGCAGAGGCTGCAGTGAGCCAAGATCACACCACCGCACTCCAGCCTGGGTGAGGGAGTGAGACTCTGTCTCAAAAAAAAAAAAAAAGAAAAAGAAAAAAAAGAAAAAGAAAAGGCCAGGCATGGTGGCTCACGCCTGTAATCCCAGCACTTTGGGAGGCCAAAGTGGGTGGATCACCTGAGGTCAGGAGTTCAAAAGCAGCTGGGCCAATAAGGTGAAACCCCGTCTCTACTAAAAATATAAAAATTAGCCAGGCATGGTGGCACACGCCTGTGATCCCAGCTACTCGTGAGGCTGAGGTAGGAGAATCACTGGAACCCGGGAGGCAGAGGTTGCAGTGAGCCAAGATTGCACAAGTACTCTGTCAGAGCACAGTGGAGTAAAATTGGAAATCAACTCCAAAAGGAACCTCAAAACCATGCAAATACATAGAAATTAAATAACCTGCTCCAGAATGATTCTGGGGCCAACAATGAAATAAAGATGGAAATTTAAAAATTCTTCAAACTGAACAATAATGGTGACACAATCTATGAAACCTCTGGGATACAGCAAAAGCAGTGGTAAGAGGAAAGCTCATAGCCTTAAATGCCTACGTCAAAAAGTCTGAAAGAGCATAAATAGACAATCCATGGTCACATCTCAGGAACTACAGAAACAGGAACAAACCCAGCAGAAGAAAAGAAATAAGAACTAAATGAAATTGAAACAAACAAAAAATACAAAAGATAAATGAAACGCAAAGCTGGTTCTCTGAAAAGATAAATAAAATTGAAAGACTGCTAGTGAGATTAACCAAGAAATAAAGAGAGAAGATCCAAATAAGCTGAATTAGAAATGAAACAGGCTGGGCAAGGTGGCTTACTCCCCGTAATCCCAGCATTTTGGGAGGCCAAGGCGAGTGGATCACGAGGTCGGGAGATGGAGACCATCCTGGCTAATACGGTGAAACCCAGTCTCTACTAAAACAAAAAATTAGCCGGGTGTGGTGGCGGGCGCCTGTATTCCCAGCTACTCAGAAGGCTGAGGCAGGAGAATGGTGTGAACCCAGGAGGCAGAGTTTGCAGTGAGCCGAGATCACGCCACTGCACTCCAGCCTGGGTGACAGAGCAAGACTCTATCTCAAAAAAAAAAAAAAAAAAAAATGAAACGGGAGATATTACAACTGACACCACAGAAATACAAAAGATCATTCAAAGCTACTATGAACACCTTTACATGCACAATTAGAAAACCTAGAGGAGATGGATAAATTCCTGGAAACATACAACCCTCCTAGTTAAACTAGGAAGAAATAGAAACTCTGAACAGACCAATAACAAGCAGCGAGATTGAAATGGTAATAAAAACAAGGCAAAAAAAAAAAAAAAATCCAGGACCAGATGGATTCACAGCTGAATTCTATCAGACATGCAAAGAATTGGTACCCGTCCGATTGACACTATTCCACAAGATAGCGGAAGAGGGAAACTTCCCTAAATCATTCTACAAATGCTAATACCAAAACCAAGAAAGGACATAACAAAAAAAGAAAAATACAAACCGATATTCCTGATGAGAATAGATGCAAAAAAACTCAACAAAATACTAGCTAAGTGAATCCTATAGCATATCAAAAAGATAATCCACCATGATCAAGTGGGTTATGTACCAGGGGTGCAGGGATGATTGAGTGGCTGGGCTCATTCATCACCAGTTAACTAGCAAATCAGCTGAGGACTGGTCACTCTAGGATAGCCTCAGCTTAGATGCCCCCGTCTCTGCCTTTTGAGATTGCTCACTATCTGCAGGTTAGCCTGGGCCTGTTCTCATGGAGACAGCAGGGTATATAAGACCTCTTAAGACCTAGTCACAGAACTGACACAAGGTCATTTCCACCACATTCTATGGGCTAAAGCAAGTCACAAGGCCAGCCAGATTTTGGTGGTTGGGGGTGGTGAAACCTAGGTTGACAAGAATGGCATGCCAGGTTGGGGACAGAAATGTAGTTGTAATTAAGCATTAATCAGGCTGCACTTTGGCCAACTTTCACGTGGCTGAAAGTCACATAGCTCTAGATATTGACCATTTGCATCCCCATTGTTCCTGCAGATAGGATCCCTGACATTAGGGACATGAGACTGTTTAAGAATTGATTTGCATCTCTGTTATTCCTGTAGACAGGCTCTGCGACATTAGAATCATAAGGCTTTTTGCTTAAGGATCACTTAAGATGTTTTTCAGACCCCAAATTCCAGCAACATTTTTTTTTTTTGAGACAGAATTTTGCTCTTTTGTTGCCCAGGCTGGAGTGCAATCATGCAATCTCAGCTCACTGCAACCTCCGCCTTCTGGGTTCAAGCAATTCTCCTGCCTAAGCATCCCAAGTAGCTGGGATTACAGGCACCTGCCACCACGCCCAGCTAATTTTTGTATTTTTAGTAGAGATGGGGTTTCACCATGTTGGCCAGGCTGATCTCGAACTCCTGACCTCCAGTGTTCCACCTGCCTCAGCCTCCCAAAGTGTTGAGATTACAGGCGTGAGCCACTGTGCCTGGCCTGTGTTTTTCTTTCTTTCTTTTTTTTTTTTTTAATTGAGACAGAGTCTTGCTCTGTCACCCAGGCTGGAGGGCAGTGGTACGATCTCGGCTCACTGCAACCTTCACCTCCCGGGTTCAAGCAATTCTCCTGCCTCAGCCTCCTGAGTAGCTGGGATTATAGGAGCATACCACCATGCCTGGCTAATTTTTTGTATTTTTAGTAGAGATGGGGTCTCACCATGTTGGCCAAGCTGGTCACGAACTCCTGACCTCAAATGATCTATCTGCCTTGGCCTCCCAAAATGCTAGGATTACAGGTGTGAGCCACCATGCTCTGCCTTCCAGCAACCATTTTGAGGACCCCTCACCATCCCCGCCCAGAGGAATGGGATCACCACGAAAATAGTTTATCTCCCTGTCCTATGACTTCACTCCCGCACTCCACCAATCAATGATCTCCATTCCAAACCCTTAAAAACCCTAGCCCCAAACCCCTCAGGGAGATGGATTTGAGGTTTCCTCCCATCTCTTCATTAGGTGACCCTGTGATTAAACCTCTTTCTCTGCTGCAACCCAGTGTCTCAGCCTATTGACTTGCTGTGGGCATTGGGCAACTGACTTATTAGGGTTACAGTGGTGGTGGTATAATAGGCTGACTGTAGAGGCACATTACAAAGAGTGGGAGCACAGAGAGGCGGCACAAGATTGGGACTTTTACACTCAATCTACTGCTACATTGCTAAGAGTAACCATTGCCCTAGCTACTTAGCCGTAGGGTCATTTGTGTGAACATCTGTATGAAAATGACTTTTTAGTTAACATTATATGTAAATGAGTTTTTATTTAGAACTTTTCAGCTGGGCGCAGTGGCTCACACCTGTAATCCCAGCACTTTGGGAGGCCGAGTCGGGTGGATCATGTGAAGTCAGGAGTTCGAGACCAGCCTGGCCAACATGGTGAAACCCCCATCTCTACTAAAAATACAAAGCATTAGCTGGGCGTGGTGGCACGTGCCTATAATCCCAGCTACTCGGGAGGCTGACACCGGAGAATCTCTTGAACCCGGGAGGCGGAGGTTGCAGTGAGCCGAGATCATGCCATTGCACTCCAGCCTGGGCGACAGAGCGAGACTCCATCTCAAAAAAAAAAAAAAAAAAAAAAAAAGACTTCTGGGCCTTCTGTCTTCCATATATTGATGCCACCCTACCTTTATATTTATAGATCGATAAAGCTTTCATCCTAGTTCTTTCTGAATTTATTACTGTCAGAAGGCTCATTCAACTTGGATCTGTCTAAAGGACCCAAGGGGAAAATAACATTAACATTGTATATTAGATTGGTAAAGGAACTACCATATGATGTTCAAGAACATTCTCATTGACATAGTCTCTCTTATTTTTCCAAGTTAAATTCATATTTGATATTTGAAAGCTATTTTGAGCTGTATTAGCATAACTGGGAGAAGTTTTTATATTATTTATCTTATACTGCTAAAATTCTAATCAATGTCATCTTTTACTTTTAAAAGACAAGTGAACTGCAAGAGAAGCACAGTTTCAAAACACCCCCGCATGAACAGACACACACACACACACACACACACACACACACACACAGCGAGAGAAAGAAAATCGAAATGAATTAGAAAGGGCAGGGAGAGGCATCAGGAGACCTGGTTTCTCACTGGAGCTCTGTCTGCTACTAACTTGGTAAATGACCTGGAGCAAGTCACTAAACCTCTTTAGATATTAAACCTCTTAATATTTTCATTTTACCATAGGGAGTTGGACTTTGTTTCAAAGCCTCAAGTTCCAGATCCATTCATTTCGCCTTTTTACCTTTATGCTGCTGAGTTTTCATCCTTGAGCCTTAGACCCTGTAACTTAGGTAGCTCAGTTAGAAATCAGTCAAAATTATTATTTAAAAAAATTTTTTTTGTCCAGGCATGGTAGCTCACACTTGTAATCCCAGTACTTTGGGAGGCCAAGGCGGATGGATCACCTGAGGTCAAGAGTTCAAGACCAGCCTGGCCAACACGATGAAACCCCATCTCTACTAAAAATACAAAAATTAGCCAGGTGTGGTGGCGCATGCCTGTAGTCCCAGCTACTGGGGAGGCTGAGTCATAAGAATAGCTTGAACCTGGGAGGCAGAGGTTGTAGGGAGCAGAGATCGTGCCATTGGACTCCAGCATGGGTGACAGAGTGAGACTCTGTCTCAAAAAACTAAAACTAACTAAATAAATTTTTAAGAGACAGGGTCCTGCCATGCTGTCCAAGGTGGTTTTGAATTCCTGGCCTCAAGTTCTCTTCTAGCCTCAGCCTCCCAAAGTGCTAGGATTATAGGCATGAGCCACCATGCCCAGTCTATAATTATTTAATTGGTTATTTTATCACTAAAACAATTCAACCAAAACAGAGGTGAATAAAGTTGTTGGAGCCTCACCAATGCACCTTAATGTAGACATTTCTCATTGTCTGAACTAGTACCATGGGTTCTCTGTCCTACCTCCTAGAAAATTAAGGAACATGGACACAAAGGTGGGTTGGAGCGAAAGTTTAATAAGTGAAAGAGGCCAGGTGTGGTGGCTCACACCTGTAATCCCACCACTTTGAGAGGCCGAGGCAGGTGGATCACCTGAGGTCAGGAGTTTGAGACTAGTCTGGCCAACATGGTGAAACCCCATCTCTACTAAAAATACAAAATTAGCCAAGTGTGGTGGGGCATGCCTGTAATCCCAGTTACTTTGGAGGCTGAGGCAGGAGAATCTCTTGAATCTGGGAGGCGGAGTTTGCAGTTACCCGAGATCACACCATTGCACTCCAGCCTGGGCAACAAGAGCGAAACTCCATCTCAAAAAAAGAATAGTAATAAGTGAAAGAAAAAAATTCTCTGCAGCAGAGAGGGGAGTCCAAGTGGATTGCCAGGTTACAGCTGAATTCAAAAGCTTTTTTAAGAAACTCCTCTCTCATCTCTAGCAGTTTGAGTAACTTCTCATCAGTAAAGCTGTCTGTGCAACTCCCGGTATCTTACGCAACTGTGGGCATATATCTAGGCAAGCACAAAGCCTGCGTCTCTTGTTTTGATAACTGTGGGTTTGTTTTAAGTAAGCCCCCCCTCCTCCCTGTGTAAGTTCCCACCATGTATATGCCTGAAAAGGGGAGGAAACTTTTTCCTAGGAGCTCGCTAATTAGACAAAGTTGCTTATCTGTGTGCAGGTGCAGCCTGTTTTTCCCAAATGATTTTTCCTTTTCTTCTCCCTCGAAGTCAGAAAGGCAGGAGTTACTTATTTTTTTAATGGCCAAAGGAAGAGAACTCCCACCTTTGCACTCTGGAGGTTCACTGAAAATAAACTGACCAAAGGCAGATGAATAGGAGAAAAATTCATACAAAATTATTAATGTGCAGGGGAAGGTGGGAATCACAGAGTGATTGCCCCTAAGCTCTCAGTGGGGCACCGATGCAGATATACGGTGGTTTTTTTTTTTGAGATAGAGTCTTGCTCTGTTGCCCAGGTGGGGTGTAGTGGTGCAATCTCGGCTCACTGCAGCCTCTGCCTGCCGAGTTCAAGAGATTCTCCTGCCTCAGACTCCTGCGTAGCTGGGATTACAGGCGCACACCACCATGCCCGGCTAATTTTTTATATTTTTAGTAGAGACGGGGTTTCGCCATGTTGGCCAGGCTGGTCTCGAACTCCTGACCTCAGGTGATCCACCCGCCTCGGCTTCCCAAAGTGCTGGGATTACAAGTGTGAGCCACCGTGCCTGGTTTTTCATAGGGGAGGGAGATGGGGACTGTAGACAATTCTCTTGAGGGGCAGTAATGATTATTAGGGAGAATGAACGGACCAGGGAGAGAGAAATTAACTTGTACATAATTATTTTTGGAATTTGAATGAGCTTCAAAGGCTGACATTATCTTGTGGAAAAGTCTGTCCACGTGTGTTTACATTACTTAGTCCTCTTTCTTGCTATAGATAATGAGATTTCAGGGAGGGGATAGGAGGCAATAGTGTTTCTTCTGTTAAGAAGCTACCTTGGCTGGGCTCGGTGGTTCATGCCTGTAATCTCAGCACTTTGGGAGGCCGAGGCGGGTGGATCATTTGAGGTCAGGAGTTTGAGACCAGCCCAACCATCATGGTGAAACCCTGTCTCTACTAAAAAAAAAAAAAATTAAAAAAATAATAATAATAATTAGCTAGGCTTGGTGGCACACACCTGTAATCCCAGCTACTTGGGAGGCTGAGGCAGGAGAATCACTTGAAACTGGGAGGTGGAGGTTGCAGTGAGCCCAGATCATGCCATTGCACTCCAGCCTGCGCAACAAGAGCAAAGCCCTGCCAAGAAAAAAAGAAGCAGCTTTCTTTTTTTTTTTTTTTCCAGAGAGAGTTCCTTCCTGTACCTTGGGGGTGGAAAGGGAACAAGGCAAGGATAGAGAGACCTTGATTCTGAGGCTTATTTCTGAAGCCCTTTAATTTTCCAAAGCACTCGGCATGCCCAGGCATCATATTTTGGGGAATTGTTTTCTGTGCTCCAACCCTCCCATCTCCTTAATCCTATTCCCGGGGATGATATTCAACATATTTAAAACCCATACAGCAAAAGCACAAACAAATCAGAATAGACAATGGTTGCAAATGCCCAGCACAGCCATGTGGACTCCCCAGACCCTGGCAACCCTCTCCTTTCCTGGATGATGCTGTTGATTCTCTGGGACAACTTTCTTGACTTGTAATCCAAATACATATGTATAGACCCACATGCAGACACATTAAGTATAAATATGCACATAAGTTTGAGAAAAGAAACTTTTTATCTGAAGAATGCAAGTCCCTTTAAATTATCAGGCCCAGAGAGGCACTGAAACATGACAGCAGTCACACCTCACTCCCTCGGGCTCAGTAATTATCTCTTGGAGCTACTTGATATGTGGGCTCTAGACTGACACCAAGTAGCCATAAAATTAACCTAACTATGCCATACGCTAGACATCATAACTCATACCATATGCTGGACACCATTAATCGTACCCTATAGTTCAACAATGTATAGCCAATCACTAATCAGTGTTCTTTTTTTTTTTTGAGATGGGGTCTTGCTATGCTGTCCAGACTGGTCTTAAAAGTTCTGGGCTCAAGCTATCCTCCCACCTCAGCCTCCTGAGTCACTGTGACTACAGGTGTGAGCCACTGTACCCAGCTAATCAGTGCTATTTCTGTAAATCAATGAGTCAAGAAACACTGTATCAGCCACTAATCCCAGCACTTTGGGAGGCCAAGGCGGGCGGATCACGAGGTCAGGAGACCATCTTGGCTAACATGGTGAAACCCCATCTCTACTAAAAATACAAAAAATTAGCCGGGCATGGTGGCAGGCGCCTGTAATCCCAGCACTTTAGGAGGCTGAGGCCAGCGGATCATGAGTTCAGGAGATCAAGACCATCCTGGCTAACATGGTGAAACCCCATCTCTACTAAAAATACAAAAAATTAGCTGAGTGTGGCGGTGGGCACCTGTAGTCCCAGCTACTCGGGAGGCTGAGGCAGGAGAATAGCGTGAACCTGGGAGGCAGAGCTTGCAGTGAGCTGAGATCGTGCCACTGCACTCCAGTCTGGGTGACAGAGCAAGACTCTGTCTAAAAAAAAAAAAAAAAACAAAAAACAACAAAAAAAAACACCCACTTATAACAAAAGTGGAGAACTCACCAAGGCAACTTGGAAGTGTTTCCCAGGCAGCTGTCCACACTTTGGCTCAAGTAAACTCTTTAAAACTATATTCTCTTCTCCTTCCTTTAGGTCGACAGGTTTTTCATTTTCCTATTAAAGCAAAACATGAAAGCATAGTAGATATATAGCCCTGAAATTCCAGTTTTATTGCAGACATCTTTCATGTCAGTACTCATAGATCTAAATGAACTCATAGAATCATTTGCAGTAGCTGAAGAGTATTCCATAGTTTATCCAACCATCTCTAGATGGTGATATTTAGGTTGTCTTTTATAAATATTTTGATAATTGTTGTGGAAAACAAGGACGGCAGATTCAGAATTTAAGAGTTATAAACTGTCATTTATAAGAACCACACTTTAGAAAGGAAGACATCTGCCCAAATGAGGCAACAACAAAACTATAGTCTTTCTTTTATGTATGAGACCGCCACCAAGAAATGCCTTGTGATTAGCAAGACAGAAATGGCTTCATGATACTTACATAGAACCCAGGGCAGAGAAGAGGAGAGGGAACACCTTGTAATAATAAATCAGCAAACTTTAAGAGGTTCATTGAAAAGAGTGTGGAAAGCATATATTTGAACGAGGTCCACTGTTTATTTACTGCCTTTTTTTTTTTTTTTTTTTTTTTTTTTTTTTTGAGACAGTTTCACTCTTGTTGCCCAGGCTGGAGTGCAGTGGCACAATTTTGGCTCGCTGCAACCTCCGCCTCCTGGGTTCAAGTGATTCTCCTGCCTCAGCCTCCCGAGTAGCAGGGTTTACAGGTGTGTGCTGCCATGCCCAGCTAATATTTTTGGTGGAGACAGGGTTTCACCATGTTGGCTAGGCTGGTCTCAAACTCCTGACCTCAGGTGATCCACTCACCTCGGCCTCCCAAAGTGCTGGGATTACAGGCATGAGCCACCGCACCGGACCTATTTAGTGCAATATTTTTTAAAATTTAATTTTAATTTCCGGGATACATGTACAGGACATGCAGGTTTGTTACACAGGTAAACGTGTGCCATGGTGGTTTGCTGCACCTATCAACCCATCACCTAGGTATTGAGCACCACATGCATTAGCTATTTATCTTGATGCTCTCCCTCCCTCCACCCCCCAACGTCTGCCACCAGGACCCAGTGTGTGTTGTTCCCCTCCCTGTGTCCATGTGTTCTCATTGTTCAGCTCCCACTTATAAGTGAAAACAGAATATTAAGAATCATTTTTGTAAAGACTTTAGTTTTTCCTACCTCCTGATAGGAGACACTGTTTTACGGAGCAGCTATTTCTTCCTGTGTTCAAAGTCAGCTGCTGAACACATGGTAGCTTCCTGCTTTTCCGGAGCAGAATCCTAGACATTGATGCTCCTGGGCCCAGAGCCATTTGTTCAGTGGCTGTCCCTAGCACACCACAGGTCTGGGTTAGGTGAGACAAACAAAATTAATCTCTGGTGCACATACCAGCTTCACCAGCCCACAGCGGGCTTTCTCACCCCACCTTCTGCTTGGGGTCTCTGTGCTGCCCCTTAACCTTTTAGAAACCCATAATTTGGGGGCTCTGACCAAAGCTGCCCTTCTCAAGGCAAAAACTTCCCGCTCTGGAGAAAGACACCATCTCGAGGGGAGTGAGTAGCGGGGTGGGGAGGGAGGTGGGGTCTGAGGGAGGCTGAAAAGCACATTAATCCATCACTTCTCTGACCACCTTCTCAATAGGGCTCTGAGTCTCACGTCTATGCTCCTTTTTCCTCTAATGTCTTATCACAGTCTTAACCATTGTGGCAATAAATTACATTTGTAGAAAAGGTGCCACTTTTCAGAAAAATATGCATAGAAGGAGAAACTATTGCTATCATGCTTTGGCTATAAAATGAAATCCTTTTACCATCTCTATCCCCAAAAACTTACCTGTATTTTGCTCCTTCTTCTCCATTCTGCTGGGACGTAATCTACTCAATTCCCATAAAGAGGTTAACAACTGGCCACCACAGATTTTCTCGCCTCGCTCCCTCCAGGTATTTTCCAGGTTTTCCTGATTATAAGAATCACCTGTGGTGCTCGTTAAGTAAGTATTTCCCAGGCACATCCTCTGGAGAGTCTAATTCAGCAGCTTTTAGGTGGGACCCAGGAATCTGTGATATTAATGAGAGCTCCATGTGATCATTTTGATCAAGGAAGTCAGGGAAACAGTTTAATCTCCAATGTTATTTCAGATGCCTCAGGTCACACCTCAAAGGCAACACATGAATCAATACTGTCTAGGTTGGTGCAAAAATAATTGAGGTTTTTGCCATTAAAAGTAGTGGCAAAGGGCCGGGTGCAGTGGCTCACGCCTGTAATCCCAGCACTTTGTGAGGCTGAGGCGGGTGGATCACTTGAGGCCAGGAGTTTGAGACCAGCCTGGCCAACATGGTGAAACCCTGTCTCTACTAAAAATACAAAAATTAGCTGGGCTTGTGGTGGGCGCCTGTAATCCCAGCTACCCGGGAGGCTGAGGCAGGAGAATTGCTTGAATCCAGGAGGCAGAGGTTGCAGTGAGCCGAGATCATGCCACTGCACTCCCACCTGGGCAACAGAGCAAGACTCCATCTCAAATACATACATACATACATAAAAGTAGCAGCAAAAACTGCAATCACTTTTGCACCAACCTAATAATTGCAAGTGTCACCCACCACTTGTATGGAGTCTAAGCATTATATTCACCTATTTTGGAACATGGGCTGCAGACATCTAGTTATCTCAAAGAGCAGTGAGAGATGTTGAAAAAACACATCCATCAGGCCTCAGGAAATCTGAGTTCTCCACCTGGCCCCTGACATTGTTGGGGCAAGTTGCCTTGCCTCAGTTTCCCCACTGGGAAACTTCCAAGTGCTTTACAACAATATAACATTCTTATTAGATCACTACTCCCTTTTATCCAGAATTTTTACTTTGAGGAATTTATCTTGAGGGTTAACCAAGGATATGTATCAGAATGCTCATCATGTTACTGCTTATAATGATGAAAAATTGCAAGCCACCTTAATGCTCATAATTAAGGAAATTATATAAACACGGATTTATCTCAACATTGAATACTATGCCACCCTAAAATGGTAACAGAGAGCTTTATGTTTAATAGGTTATAAAGTGACAGTAGCAGATTACAAAACAGTATTTAAATTTTCCTTCCAGTTTTTTTAAAAAATTGTGTGTGGTGTTTGTAGAAACATGTCTGTAAAGTTACTCACCTAAATATTAGCAGTGGCACTATTAGAGTGACTTTTGCCTTTTCTCTGTATCCTTCTGAAATTGTCTGTATCTTTGCGGTAAGCTTAAGCTTTTATACTTGGGGGTCAACAAGGCTTCATTCATTTTTTTAAAGACACTTCCTGTGCATTATCAGGGTAAATTCTGCAGTAGCCAGGAGACTAAATGTTACTTAAAAGGTTTTAGGATAGGTGCAATGGCTCACGCCTGTAATCCCAGCACTTTGGGAGGCTGAGGCAGGCAAATCACCTAGGTCAGGAGTTCGAGACCACCCTGACCAACAAACATGGTGAAACTCACATCTCTACTAAAAATACAAAAATTAGCCAGGCGTGGTGGTGCACCTGTAATCCCAGCTACTCAGGAGGCTGAGGCAGGAGAATTGCCTGAACCCAGGAGGCAGAGGTTGCAGTGAGCCGAGATTGCACCAGTGTACTCCAGGCTGGGTGACAGAGTGAAACTTATCTCAAAAAAAAAAAAAAAAAATTTAGAGGTGTGAACAAGACTTGTTTTTTTCCTCAATAAAGCCCATGATTCTCTTTCACTCTACATTGCAGTTGTAAATAATTTGCCCAAAAGATCCTAATTTCCCCCAAAGTTATAGGGAAAACACCAATTCACTCACCTGGAGCTGATTTCAGCAAACTCTGATTTCATGCCTGGCCCACAGGGGCAGCTGGCAGAATACCCCGCGCAAGCTGTCAGGAATCAGAGAGGCCACTTCCTTCCCCAATCCTTCCCTTTCAGCTGGGCGAATGGGAGAAGATTCAGGTGCCCCCAATGGGGAGAGGGTGTGGATGCGGCTGGCTTCCTGCTATAAAAACGCAGAGCAGCCCACCCTCTACCTGGTTGATCTGGTACTGCCTTCTGCTATGGCGTGCAGGCAGAGAGGAGGCTCTTGGAGTCCCTTGGGCTGGTTCATTGCAGGCTGGAGGTGAGTAATTCTGGAAGTGGAGGGAGGGGGTATGATAGCTTTGTTTGCTGAAGTCCATTCTTCCTTGACTATCTCCCTGTCTCTTTCCAGCACCTACAGGTCGATTTCTCTCTTCTTCACCCTTGCGACTTCAGTGAACTCCATAGATGTTTCTCAGTTGGTAAATCCTGCCTTTCCAGGTATGTCTCTTGGGTGACGGAAGTCTCCTTAGCAGAGAAAACAGGTTGCAGCTGGAAGGCCTAGCCGGCCAAGAAACACAGGCCTGGCTCAGACAACTTCCATTCACCCCCTCTATTACCTTGGTCAGGTTACTGGATCTTTCTTCTGCTAACCTGTAGACTCACTATACCTGCTAAATGAAAACTCAAAAAAACATTTGCACTGCCTTCCAATCCCTCACTGCCTCAAGCTTTATGGTATCCACAGAACAGCAAACCACCACACTAAGCCCTCATCTTTAGGAGCAGCAACCTTCAAACACAAACTCATGCTTAAGGAAAACATCGACATAACAGGCAAAACTGGAGCTGCTCACTTGACGTTCACCTGAGCCAGAGGCTGCAGAGTAGCAGACGATGGGCAAAACATGATCTAGGTGACAGACTCCATCTCAAAAAAAAAAATTCCCGGGACTGACCCAGGACTTCATTTAACATCAATTTGCAAAACCTGTTGACAAAGCTTTTAGTTTTTTGGACCTGCCTCCATCTGCTCCACTGTCAAGGTGTTGACCTGGCTCCTACAGACCTGTTTGTCAACCCTAACCTGGGCTTCCTCCTGGAACATCTCAAAAGCCCTGCGTACTTGATATTTTCCTTACAGTTCTTGGTATATTGTATTGTTGGTCACTTGTTTGTGAGCTCTCCAAGGGTAGGGGACGATTCTTGCCTCCCTCATCTGGAAACCCTCCATCTGAGAGGAGTCTATACACTTTTGTAGGAGTTGCATCATTTATGACTCAAAGCCCCCAAATGCTTCCTTTGCTCCTTAGGCACTGTCACTTGCGATGAAAGGGGAATAACAGTGGAGTTCCCAAGCAGTCCTGGCACCAAGAAATGGCATGCATCTGTGGTGGGTAGGTAACGTGTGTTATCTCCTCATAGTCCTGATTAGCAGACAGCCTTTGGCTTAGGCCAATCCTGTTTGGGGAGCAGAGTACCCAAACTCCTGCAGCAACGGCATCCAACTCCCATGATGCCATGGGGATACCTGATTTGCATGAAGCCACCCAGCATGGAAGACCTGTCTGTCTTCGAAAGTGTGTCTTATGTCAGCATCTCTAGGAAGCCTCTGGCTGCAAAGTCATACCATCTCAAAGCTCGAGTTCTATCACTGAGTTGGGGCAGAAGTGAAGGGACTGAAGTGCCTTAGAAATGGACTGGTGGTCTTGACTCTGTAGCTTTGGACTGTCAGTGAAATGTACTCAGCCATTCTGTCTAACCTGCTCTGGCCTTGGCAGATCCTCTTGGTCTTGACATGCTGAACTGCACTTACATCCTGGACCCAGAAAAGCTCACCCTGAGGGCTACCTATGATAACTGTACCAGGAGAGTGGTAAGTCATTGCTTTGAGCAGTTCTTGGAAGTACATAGTAACCTAAGAGTTGCTGGTAGTAAACTTGGCTAAGAACTTACTCTGGAGTAAATCAGTGGCTCTTAACCAAGGGGGTGGTGTCTCGTGTGTGGCTCTTCTTTTCTATTATAATCTGTCTAGGCCAGGTGTGATGGCTCACGTCTATAATCTCTGCACTTTGGGAGGCTGAGGCGGGTGGATCACCTGAGGTCAGAAGTTTGAGACCAGCCTGGCCAACATATGGTGAAACCCCATCCCTACTAAAAATGCAAAAAACTAGTTGGGTGTGGTAGCACACACCTGTAATCCCAGCTACTTGGGAGGCTGAGACAGGAGAATTGCTTAAACCCAGGGGACGGAGGTTGCAGTGAGCTGAGATTGCTCCATTGTGCTCCAGCCTGGGCAACAAGAGCAAAACTGTCTGGAGGGGGGCGGGGGGAATCTGTCCAGGGGACATCTGGCAACATCTAGAAACATCTTTGGTTATCACAACTGAGGGTAGAAGAGCTGCTACCGGCATCTAATGGATACAAGCCAAAGATGCTGGCAGACAACCAACATTACCCAAGTCTCCTCCCCATAACACAGAATTACCAGGACTGAGATGTCAGTGTTGAGGATGAGAAACCCTGTCATTCAAGTATTTGAGCCCTTGAGCCCTGGCTCTACCACTCATTAGGTATAATTTCCAGCAAGTGAGCCCTTTCAAGCCTGTTTGCCCATTAGAAAATGAGAGTAATGGTGCCTGCTCCATGGGGTAATAAAGACTAATGATGTTCTACAGATTAAGACCTGGTGCAGAACCTGGCTACAACAAATGATGAAACACGAGTTATTTTGATCTGTGAACCCCCACATGAGATGGAAGGCTATTTTGGTGCTAGCAAATAGAAATCTGACCTATAGAAACAGGTGTTAAAAGGCAAACAGCAGCTAAGCAGTAAGGGTTTTTCTATTGCCAAGCAACAGTATTGCCCAATCAGGAATATTAGGAGCAATAAAAGCAACCTGTCTAAGCAGAAGCTAGCAAGTTGTAATTTGGAAAGTTTGGATTTGACTAGTTGGACACAGGCCTGGGGTGAGTTCTGGGAATCTGCATATCTAATAGTCTACACAATCTGATTATGATGCAGGTGGTCAGTCATCTAAGCTTTGTACAGATACAGTCTTAGACCCTACTCTGTAAACAGGCTTGAACTGTAAGTCATCTGGTCCCCTAAAGCCCTCTATGATCAATCAATGAAGTAATCATAGGTCCTTCATGAAAAATCTGATAATTTCCTTCTAAAACAGACCTTCTCAACATTAGAGGTCTTAGAGTCGCATTCCCTTAGACCAAGGGTCTGCAAACCGTAACTGGTGGATGGCCAAACGCAGTCCATGGTTTCTTCCTGAGGCAGGCTTGCTATGTAGCCCAAGCTGGAAAGTAGTGGCTGCAATCATGGCTCAATGCAGCCTAGAACTGCTGGGCTCAAGGGATTCTCCCGTCTCAGCCTCCCAACTAGCTGGGGCTACAGGCATGCAACACTATGCCTGTCTAATCTTTGTCTTGTTGAAATGGGGATTTCACCATGTTGTCCAGGCTGGCCTCAAACTTCTGGCCTCAAGGGATCCTCCCACCTTAGCCTCCCAAAGCACTGGGATTATAGGCATGAACCACTGTGCCTAGTTCATGGTTTTTTTTTCTTTGGTTTTCAAACTAAGAATGGATTTTATCTTCTTAATCTTCTTGAGACAGGGTCTTGCTGTTGTCCAGGCTGGCATGCAGTGGCATAATCTCGGCTCACTGCAACCCCTACCTCCCGGGCTCAAGCAATCCCCTACCCTATATCTCAGTATCACCTCAGCCTCCCCAGTAGCTGAGACCACAGGCACATACCACCACACCCAGCTAACTTGTGTGTGTGTGTGTTTTTAATATATATAGAGAGATGGAGTCTCACCATGTTGCACGGGCTGGTCTTGAACTCCCGAGCTCAAGCAGTCAGTCTGCCTCAGCCTCCCAAAGTGCTGGAGTTATAGGCAATGAGCCACCATGCCCAGCTGGCTTTTATCTTTTTAAAGTTCTTTTAAGGAAACATGCTATGGATTTCATGTGGCTCACATGAGTCTAAAACAGTTGCTAATGCATAATGGAAAAAGGTTGGCTGACCCCTGCTTTTAGACTGAGTTTCCTAAGGTCAGGGGTAATAGCAAGGGTAGCTCTACCCAGCACAATGGCAGCTACTTAGGTGCTTAACAAGTATTCAGATAACCTGGGTGGAAGCCCCATACCAACCCCATTCAGCCAGGACCATGGTACTGAGACATAGGGTACACATAAGAGAAATAGAAACTGAACTCCATTTCCTGATGCTAAAACTGGCCTATCAGCATGAGTCTTCACTAATGGATTACGATGGGCTAGCTAGTCTCCTGGTACGGGAATGAGGTACCTTCCAGCACTTGTGGTACTGGTAACTTTAAGGGTTTTCCCACTCAGATGGGTCAGATGGTATTCTAGAATCCCATGGGGGTACAGCACTTACTCTGTTCCCACTATGCTATCTGTACACAGCATGGTGGACACCAGATGACCATCAGAGTCATGAACGACAGTGCTGCTTTAAGACATGGAGCTGTCACGTATCAGTTCTTCTGTCCAGGAATGCAAGTAGAAGAGACCCAGGGGCTTTCAGCATCTACAATCTGCCAGAAGGATTTCATGTCCGTGAGTGAAATGGGCTGACTGCTTGGGGTATATGGCTACTGCAGGGGGAATATGATGATGATCTAACCAGGGCTGGGCTTAGAAATCAGACCAAGATTTAATCTTGTACTTGCTAACTTTCTGTGTGATGAGGTTTAACTTTACCCTGAGGCTTTGTTTTCAAGTCCAAAGTCATGGGACAATAATGCTCACCTCAGGGTGGCTCTAAGAATTGACTGAGAGTATATACATGGTACTTGGCACATCATGCATGGCAATAGGGTTTCATTGGTAGTTGCACTCACACTAATCATCTGACAAATGGAATACATGCCATGTTCCAGGTCCTACCCTAGATGCTAAGATACAATAAGTGAACAAAACGACCCAATCACATCTTCATGGGTTTAGAGTCTAACATGGCTAATGTCAACAATGGACAACTAAAAATAACACTGACATAAAAGTAACTCAATAACAATGATAGGACTGCATGGCTTTTACATAGTACCTGATTTCTATGGACATTGGTGAAAGGGTGAACGTTTAAGAACATTGTCCTGGTCAGGCGCGGTGGCTCATGACGTGGTCAGGCGCGGTGGCTCCCAGCAATTCGGGAGGCTGAGGCGGGCGGATCACCTGAGGTCAGGAGTTTGAGACCAGCCTGACCAACATGGTGAAAACCCATCTCTACTAAGTACAAAAAACTAGCCGGGTATGGTAGTACATGCCTGTAATCCCAGCTACTTGGGAGGCTGGGGCAGGAGAATCGCTTGAACCCAGGAGACGGAGGTTGCAGTGAGCCGAGATTGCACCATTGCACTCCAGCCTGGGCAATGAACGAAACTCCATCTTGGGGGAAAAAAGTGTCCCAACTTACAACTGGAAAGGAGCTTAGATCTTCCAGCTGCCTCTTGGGATCAGAAGTTCAAAGAAGTATAATGACATCTAAGGGCACAGTCAGGGTTCATGTGCTTCTTCCACTGCATCTCACAAGCAGGCCTTTTGGTGTGACAACCACACAGCAATTTCTGGCATGAATTTGGAAACATCTACCTCCAAATCAGAGTCTTACATCACAATTCTTTTCTTCCAGTTTTCCTTGCCACGGGTCTTCTCTGGCTTGGCTGACGACAGTAAGGTATGAAAGCAAATTTTAAAAATCAGACCTTAATAACCTTTAATTCTATGTTAAAGGTGATATTACCTTTAACCTGATAAATCGTTAGACTACCAGAGACTTGGTTAAGGGAGCGCCAGCCCTCTAAACAAAGCTTTTTGACTTCAGGGGACCAAAGTTCAGATGGGATGGAGCATTGAGGTTGGCGATGGTGCGAGAGCCAAAACTCTGACCCTGCCAGAGGCCATGAAGGAAGGCTTCAGCCTCTTGATTGACAACCACAGGATGACCTTTCACGTGCCATTCAATGCCACTGGAGTGACTCACTATGTGGTAGGTGTGGAAGTCTGGCTTTGTACCACCAAAGCACAGGCCAGTATTCCTAAGTCCAAGCATGATCTCAGCCATGTCTTCACATTAACTTATAATACAACCCATTCAAGCATTTTAAGGCCTATTAAGTGCCAAACACTTCCCTGGGTATTCATAACTGTAATCCCAGCACTTTGGAAGGCTGAAGCAGGCAGATCGCTTCAGGTCAGGAGTTCAAGACCAGCCCAGCCAACATAGTGCAACCCTGTCTCTACTAAAAACACAAAAACTTAACTGGGTGAGATGGTACATGCCTATAATCCCAACTACTCAGGAGGCTGAGGTGGGAGAATCGCTTGAACCCAGGAGGTAGAGGTTGCAGTGAGCCCAGATTGTACCACTGCACTCCAGCCTGGGCAACAGAGCGAGACCATTTCTCAAAAATAGACATAATCCTTACCTCAATCTAGTCTCTTTCCCGTAGTCTTAAATCTATAGTACAACATAGAATGAGCATATTCCTAAAAGCTTTATGGGTTAAGGGGTTCTGTTTGCGTTGTCATTGTCCTATATTGTCTTATAGCAAGTACTGGTGCTTTTCAGGCCAATAGTCTGAACACTGCACTAAATGAATTAATCTCCTAAAGTACTTAGGACAGGTCCTGACATGTAAGTGCTCAAATGCCAACCACTTCAAGAACAGTCCTATTTCCCAGTAAGAACGCAAATGGATTGAGGCTTGAAAACATTGTCTGGCTGCTGATACTTTAAAACAGTCACATGGGGTAAGGACAGATCTTATCTGCCTAGAAGTGATGGCTACAGGTGATCTAGACAACATTCTTCCAGATGTTAGAACAAGGTTAAAACTAATACCTCCAGATTAGACAAATTAGTCATTAGACAAAGGCTTAAATCCTACTTGTGTCAAAGTAGTGCCCATTACTTGGATATATACTTGCCAAGATGATTCTTACTGGCTAGAAATTCAAGTAACCAATGTTTTTGAAGATCACTGTTATTTCTCCCCCTAGCAAGGTAACAGTCATCTCTACATGGTGTCTCTGAAGCTTACATTTATATCTCCTGGACAGAAGGTAATCTTCTCCTCACAAGCTATTTGTGCACCAGGTAAGGTCCCAGACAGCTGCAACCTCAGTGTGGGAGATATTGTCCTAGAAGCTTAATCAAGGCTGCTAATGGGCATTCTGTTGTCATTCCTTCTAGATCCTGTGACCTGCAATGCCACACACATGACTCTCACAATACCAGAGTTTCCTGGGAAGCTTAAGTCTGTGAGCTTTGAAAACCAGAACATTGATGTGAGCCAGCTGCATGACAATGGAATTGATGTAGAAGCAACGAATGGCATGAAATTGCATTTCAGCAAAACTCTGCTCAAAACAAAAGTATGTTCAATTGTCAACCACTGAACTCCACCGGGTCCTGACTTGAAGTATACTCTTGTGGGTAGTACTGATACGGCTGATAACTTGCCCATGAGCTCTAATTGCCAACATAACAGATTCAATCTCCAGAAGGCCTCATTTGATCATCTTGTATAAGTGAAATATCAAGTAACTGAAGTTCATTTTCCAACACAAAACCTCTTTAACTTCTGTCATGAAAAATCGTCTAAGTCTTAACTGTCTAAGGCCCCAGCTGAGTAGTAGCAACTACTTGTCAAATACCTAATGATGAATCTGTCCTGGTCAATGAACAAGACACCTTGATCTAAACAAAAGGGTCCCGTACTGTTGCTATTGAGGTTGGTCTTCACTAGAACTGCCCGGGATACCAGAGAATAAACTTAGGTTGGGGGTACATGTTATGCAATACCATTTTATAACATCTGTAGAGTCCTTTTGACTCCGACCTGGCTTGGCAGAGGATTCCACTATTCTTTGGAATTTGATCTGCTAATTCAAGCTTTTGTGCCTCGTACAAAGAGTACAGTGCTGGGTACTCCAGGGCGTGAGTTTAAAGCAATAAATCTGCCTGGGGATACATCCAGATCTGAGGAAGTGATAGGGTCTCTCTTGTTTTGGTTTAAAGGGAGCCCAGATAAGTCTGGAGTGTGTCCTGCAAGTATTCAGTGGACTTTCTTCCTGCCTCTCTGTGACAGTTCCAGGCCCCAACAGGCTGTGGCTGCTAACTGACATTTTCTCATTTCAGTTATCTGAAAAATGCCTACTCCATCAGTTCTACTTAGCTTCACTCAAGCTGACCTTTCTCCTTCAGCCGGAGACAGTATCCATGGTGATCTATCCTGAGTGTCTCTGTGAGTCACCAGTTTCTATAGGTAAAGACCTTTTATTAAAATCATGTCCTACCTTTTTTCTCCCTTGGCCCTTGTACATGTGGGCAAATGTATAAAAGGTCAGATTCTGATGTATTGCTTATAGACTGAAGAAACGAAAGACTAGTCAGATTAGAAACAGTCTAGCTGCTATGATGGGGTCCTAAGTATGATATTTTTAAGATCCTTACACAGGTAGATTTAATGGTAACTGTTCATGGTTAAGTAACCTAGATATTTTGGCTTAGGAGCCCGAACCTGCCATCTAGGTAAGAATGTTCAAACTTCTAACTGGAATTAAAAGTTTAAGGCCCCCCCACCCCAAAATTCCTACAAATTCTTAAAGAAATAGAGTGAATCTCTTGTTTAGCATTGCCTCCACCATGTGCTTCTGTTTAATCTGATCTGCACAGGTCAGATCAAATAGGAGAACCAGTTCCTGCCTCAGTTTTTCCCCAAACTACTCAGGATTTGTGAATATACAAAGAAAGGATACAATAACATAGGTGCTGTACTTAAAGCCACATTAAGTTTAATCTTAAGTCAACTTCTGCCCTTCATCACGATTCTCACTGGTCTTATACCATATAGCACTTCTTCCTACATCTACTGGTCCCTCCTTTGGATGAAAAGTCCTACTCTCATATAGAACAATCAACTAACTTAAGCTCCCTTTGTAACTCAAGCTGCTGATCAAGGTTCCCTCACAAAGACTTCAAGACAAATTCTGATGCCTCCTGCTAAATTAGAATTTCTCCGTCGTAGCATATCAGGTTGGGAGATGACAGTATCACAGGGCAGACAAACTTATTTTCTCTAAACTTTCACCGCTGTCTAGTTACAGGGCAGCTGTGTACCCAGGATGGGTTTATGGACGTCGAGGTCTACAGCTACCAAACACAACCAGCTCTTGACCTGGGCACTCTGAGGGTGGGAAACTCATCCTGCCAGCCTGTCTTTGAGGCTCAGTCTCAGGGGCTGGTACAGTTCCACATACCCCTGAATGGATGTGGAACAAGATATAAGGTTAGTACTGGCGGGTGGCATGAGGTTAAGTCTCATCTTTGACGTAACTGGCTGCTTACCCACTTTCTCTGACATTTAAGTTCGAAGATGATAAAGTCATCTATGAAAATGAAATACATGCTCTCTGGACAGATCTTCCTCCAAGCAAAATATCTAGAGACAGTGAGTTCAGGTGAGATAAAATTGCTATTTGACTCTTAAGCTCTAGTTTAAACTCAAGCAATTTTTTAACCTGAAATTTTCTGTACCTACCTTCCCTCCAAACTCTTACAGAATGACAGTGAAGTGTTCTTATAGCAGGAATGACATGCTACTAAACATCAACGTTGAAAGCCTTACTCCTCCAGTGGCCTCAGTGAAGTTGGGTCCATTTACTTTGATCCTGCAAAGCTACCCAGGTAAGAGATTGCAGTCTGTGAAATTGCTTAAATAATCTCAAACTTCTCCCTAAAATGAACATCCTGATACTGCCAGACTAATGGAGTGGTGGTGACTTATGAATCTGTGTTGCAGCCATTAACTACTTGAATACCATTCAATTTCAGATAATTCCTACCAACAACCTTATGGGGAAAACGAGTACCCTCTAGTGAGATTCCTCCGCCAACCAATTTACATGGAAGTGAGAGTCCTAAACAGGGATGACCCTAACATCAAGCTGGTCTTAGATGACTGCTGGGCGACGTCCACCATGGATCCAGACTCTTTCCCCCAGTGGAACATTGTTGTGGATGGGTAGGTACTCCCTGTACTATCAGGTTACCCAGCTAATCCATCAAAATTTGCCAGTAATGGGAATAAACCCTCTTGGGCTTTAGAGCGGCATTCAGTCATGTGAGATCCTGATTCAGTCCTTGTTTTCTAATCGGGACCCTTCTGCCTTCTGTTTTTTGTTTGTTTTGAGATGGGGTCTCATTCTGTCACCCAGGTTGGGGTGCCGCGGCGTGATCTTAGCTCACTGTAGCCTCTGCCTCCCGGGTTCAAGCAGTTCTCCTACCTCAGCCTCCTGGGTAGCTGAGATTACAGGGGCACACCACCAAGCCCGGCTAACTTTTGCAATCTTAGTAGAAACAGGATTTTGCCATGTTGGCCAGGCTGGTCTCGAACTCCTGACCTCAGGTGATCCACCCACCTTGGCCTCCCAAAGTGCTGGGATTACAGGTGTGAACCACCACACTTGGCCACATGCTGCCTTCCAATCACCTTTTGAATTTAAGGAATGAGTTCCAAAGCCCCAGAAATTCTGACTCTGCTATGGTATTGATTATCTGGAAAGACTGATCTCTAACCTCTATCCATCTGTTGAACACCTACCATATGCCAGGCACAGTGCTATGTATTCCACATCCACTAGTTGTACTAGTCATCTTATTTCATGAAGAAACCCGAGCTTGCTGCCTAAATAGCCAGCCCAGAACAATACTTAAACAATGGAGCTGGGATTAGAATATCCATCTGACTCTAGAATCTGAGTGCTGATGCTCTGAGGTTGCAGCCACACACTTGTACACATAGGTGTTCATCCTCATAGCTCTCCCTATAGTTCATCTCATAGCTCTGCCATGTCCTGTCCTACAACTGGATCTCACTCATTCTTATGGAATAGTGTGTACTTGGCTAAAACTGCACCTTTGCTTTCTTGAAGCTGTGGTATCTCAGTTGCTAAGCCTTTTTTTTTTTTTTTTTTCCTTGAGACGAAGTCTCACTCTTGTCCCCCAGCCTGGAGTGCAATGGCATGATCTTGGCTCACTGCAACCTCTGCCTCCCAGGTTCAAGCGATTCCCCTGCCTCAGCCTCCTGAGTAGCTGGGACTACAGGTGCCTGCCACCACACCCAGCTAATTTTTATATTTTTAGTAGGGATGGGGTTTCACCATGTTGGCCAGGCTGGTCTTGGACTCCTAACTTCAGATGATCTGCCCACCTCAGCCTCCCAAAGTGCTGGGACTACAGGAGTGAGCCACCGCGCCTGGCCAAGAAGCCAGTGTCTTCTGAAATAACTTGTACTTCTCATTAGTTGGCAAACAGGTACTGCTAAAATATTTAAAATATAACTAGCCTATACAACTTACGTGACTTCATAGGTATTATAGGTCAGGTGAGAAATGCTGAGTAAAACGAAGGTGCTGGTAGACGGTAAATATGGCAATAGTCCTGAAGATATGACACATGACTAAATCTGGGCAGATGTCGAATTTGACTGACTCTAAGATGCATGTGACTGACGTCCCTCCCTGGTGCATACCTCCTAGCTGTGCATATGACCTGGACAACTACGAGACCACCTTCCATCCAGTCGGCTCCTCTGTGACCCATCCTGATCACTATCAGAGGTTTGACATGAAGGCTTTTGCCTTTGTATCAGAAGCCCATGTGCTCTCTAGCCTGGTAAGTGATTCGGAAGTCACCAGGGACAGGTTAAATGTTAGTGCATCGATTCCATTTAACTCTTCTGTCTCCAGGTCTACTTCCACTGCAGTGCTTTAATCTGCAATCGACTCTCCCCTGACTCCCCACTGTGTTCTGTGACCTGCCCTGTATCATCTAGGCACAGGCGAGGTAAAAACTTCAAATTCCTGTTTCTGTGAGTCTAATTCAAAGCAAATATCAACTTTTCAGAATAGAAGATCTTAACAGGTATAACTCATTCTTTACTTAGTGCCCAGAGCTCTCATTGGCCAAGTCAAAACTTCTTGGTCCAGTCTACCTTACTCATGTGACAGGTCTAAGATGAACAGGTTCTTGTCTAGTTCAATATGAGTTCTTTAAAAATCTATTCTTTTTTTCTTTTCTTTTTTTTTTTTTTTTTTTTTTTGGGGGGGACAGTTTTGCTCTTGTTGCCCAGGCTGGAGTAAGATGGTGTGATCTTGGCTCACTGCAACCTCCGCCTCCAGGGTTCAAGTGAAGTGATTCTCCTGCCTGAGACTCCCAAGTAGCTGGGATTATAGGAACTTTCCACCATACCCAGCTAACTTTTTTTATATTTTTAGTAGAGACGGGGTTTCACCATGTTGGCCAGGCTGGTCTCAATCTCCTGACCTCAGGTGATCCACCCACCTCGGCTTCCCAAACTGCTAGGATTACAGGCATGAGCCACTACGCCCAACCCCAAGAATCCATCCCACTTTTACAGTAAAGGGCATAACCTCTCCTGCAAAGGCAGGACAAACCACATGAACAAAATATTCCAGGGAGCTTCTACTTCTAAGCATTCCATTGACACACCTCTTGAACCACTATTTCAGAGGCCAAACACAAACTTGATCGTCTGTCTCCGGCCACAGGGGCCACTAAAGCAGAGAAAATGACAGTCAGCCTCCCAGGACCCATTCTCCTTTTGTCAGATGACTCCTCATTCAGAGGTATGGACCTGGAGTACTTCCTGGATTCAAGTTCTTAGCTTTTTATGCCAAGCGGTCAGTGCTTACATATACTATGTACCTGTGGTAAGTCTAAACAATAAAAGAATAAAAGACTAAGTCTTTTCCCAGAAGTAGGCTTCTATTAAGTCTCTTGTGTACCCTTCTAGGAATCACTTCAACACAAGTGGGATCATAGCTTTTACCTACTGATCTAGAATTTGGTCTCTAACCTGTTTTATCTACCTTATATCTGTACAAAGAACCCTTAGGATTCCACGTGGCTCTACCTTAGTCATGATCCTCATTCATGGATATCTATAGGTTTATTTCTAGTTTTGTCCTCAGTCATACTAGAATCCTTTTTTTCTTTTTGAGATAAAGTTTCGTTCTTGTCACCCAGGCTGGAGTGCAATGGCTTGATCTTGGCTCATTGCAACCTCTGCCTCCCAGGTTCAAGTGATTCTCCTGCCTCAGCCTCCCAAGTATCAGGGATTACAGACACCTGCCACTGTGCCCAGCTACTTTTTTTTATTATTATTTTTAGTAGAGATAGGGTTTCACCATGTTGGCCAGGCTGGTCTTGAACTCCTGACCTCAGGGGATCCGCCTACCTCAGCCTTCCAAAGTGCTGGGATTATAGGCGTGAACCACCACACCCGGCCACACACACACAAAAAAACCTCTTGAATTTCTTGTATAGTAATCAAAGATTTAAGATATGTTTCTAGCAGGATTAGGTCAGAGCACGTGCATCTTAACATGCTATGGCCAAACTTAAGTCTGTATTAGTTTATGTTTCTGTTATCACATACCCTTACCTGAGATAGCCTTAATGAACAACCTGTGGGATCACACCCTCAGGGGACAGCTAACCACGTCGACTGGCATGAAGATGTTGTACTAAACTCTCAGGTTCTTCCCAGGTGTCGGCTCATCTGATCTAAAAGCAAGTGGGAGCAGTGGGGAGAAGAGTAGGAGTGAAACAGGGGAGGAGGTTGGCTCACAGGGTAAGTTTATTCAATGTTGCAAACTTCTGAAATAAGCCTGTTGAAGGCTTTTACCCCCTTCTCTGGGGAGCCTTATGTAAGGCTTCAACTTACCCTTATTTAAAAATACTTAAGACTCAAATGTCTGCTTCCTTTCTAGGTGCTACAGACACCAAAGGGCACAAGACTGCTGGAGATGTTGGTTCCAAAGCTGTGGCTGCTGTGGCTGCCTTTGCAGGTGTGGTGGCAACTCTAGGCTTCATCTACTACCTGTATAAGAAAAGGACTGTGTCAAATCACTAAATGGGCTTCTAAATAAAGCAGTCAAAATAAGCCTTTTGCCTTCCACATTCTCATTAAGATTAGATGACAAGGGATCATTTCTTTTGTTCCTCAGTGTAGAGGCAGTATCTAGTCACAATCCTCTGGGCAGGATTTGTATATAGATACAAATAGGGAAGTTCATGGTATAATTGTTTCCTGTCATTTGGCCCCTTCTGATCCTCTAACCCAATACATGAGTCCTCTGACACTCCCAGTCAACAGTAGGGCTTTAGCTATAGCCCACCTCTGGGGGTACACTTGAGTCTACAATCTCTTACATAGGATAAGAAGCCAGCAAGCTACCCATGATCACTGGCATAAATCCCACCCCTTTTTTAAGTGAAGGGAAACCAGATGTTCCTAAGAAAGTAATATAAGAACCTACTTCAAGGTAATTCCTAACTCAAGTTACACTCAAGCTTACAACTTTCCTGAGCTTAAACGGACTTAGTTACCTTCCCGCTTATAACTAAAGACAAGCAATCTTTCTTTGGTAGGGAAAGGAATACTGAAGTGCCAGAGTCCTAAGGCTCAGTTATAACATTCCAAGAATCAGACTCCACCATTCAACTGAGACTAGAGTGAGTTTTCTACTACCTGCATTTGATCTTGACCTTCTCCTGAGGCCTTCTTCCTGGGGGTAGCCAGTCTTCTAAGCAATTATGTCATCAACATGACTAGTGTCTGCTTTATACTGCAGCTCTTAGAGACCTTCAAGATACATGGAAATTCACTTGTATTCTAGAAAACATGAGTCTAAAATTTTTGCAAGGAAATATTTCAAATCTACATATGGCAGGAAGAATAAAAGTGATAAAAGCTTCTAGTGGCTGGATTTAAATGTCAGCTCAGTCATTATACTCTTGGGTTTTTCAAAATCTAACCTTGAGGTTGAATATTGTGATGTCTATCTGGTCATCTTGTAGTTTTCTATAGGTGCAATCTCGGCTTATTGCAACCTCCACCTCCTGGGTTCAAGTGATTCTCCTGCCTCAGCTCTTGAGTAGCTGCGATTGCAGGCACCTGCCACCAAGCCCAGCTAATTTTTGTATTTTTAGTAGGGATGGTGTTTCACCATGTTGGCCAGGCTGGTCTCAAACTCTTGACCTCACATGATCTGCCTGCCTCGGCCTCCCAAAGTGTTGGGATTACAGGTGCGAGACACCATGCCCAGCACCTGTTCTAGACTTCTGCCACACAGACTTAAAAGGTAGCTTTCTAAATCCTTTGGTTAGGTCTTATAGGTAAGACTCTGATGTGGGGACAGAACCACACCTATCTTATGTAGAGGGTCTGGCATTTCTAGAGTAATAGGGTCAAAAGCTCAAATTGTCTCATCAAAACCCTTCTTTGGACCTTGCTTTTAAGGATATAAGGCATTCTGCCGATGATAAAGCAACAAATAGTTTTAGATTCAAAATTCTGTGTGACTTTATCAAGTTGCATTGTATATCATAACTAAATCTCATGTACCATGCTTTTTAATGACATTTTTTAAAATGGCCGCTTAAATGGCTTCCTGACTCTGAATGACACCTACCCCCTGACCCATGTCTAGGAATTACATCCTAATCCCCAGAGCCTGTGAATATTACTTTTACATGGCAACGTGGACTCTGCAGATGTGACTAAGGGTCTTGACATGGTAAGATTATCCTGGTGGGCCCAATCACAAGTGTCCTTAAAAAACAAGGTCAGCAGGGCACAGTGGCTCATGCTGGTAATCCCAGCACTTTGGGAGGCTGAGGCATGTGGAACACCTGAGGTCAGGAGTTCGAGACCAGCCTGGCCAACATGGTGAAACACCATCTCTACGAAAAATACAAAAAATTAGCCGGGCATGGTGGCGGGTGCCTGTAATCCCAAATACATGGGAGGCTGAGGCAGGAGAATTGCTTGAACTCGGGAGGTGGAGGTTGCAGTGAGCCGAGACTGCGACATTGCACTCCAGCCTGAGCAAGAAGAGTGAAACTCTGTCTCAAAAAAAAAAAAAAAAACAAGGTCAGAATCAGATGTATCAATGGAAGCAGAAATTGGAATGATAGAGAGTCACAGAAAACACAGGCAGCCTCTAGCAGGGGAACAAGAAAATATCTTCCCATCGAGCGTCTAGAAAGAGTACAGCTCTGCTGTACCACTTTAGACTTCTGACCTCCAGAATTGTGAGATTGCTCTATGCCATTAAGCTAACTTGTGGCAGCAACAATAGGAAATTAAAACACTGAGTCACTACCCACAACTTGAAATACATGGCTTAAAAATGCACATTTTACAGATGAGCAACTTGAACCCTGGAGAAGCTTGTCCAGGATGTCAGAGCCCCTTGATTACAGAGCTAGAGCCTCTCAGCTGCAAGTCGGTCCACTTGTATAGAGTCACCAGTTGGGAATCAAGGTCCCCTGGGTCTCAAGGCAGCCCACAGCTTGACTTGGTTCTGATGTGTTTGCCAAAAATGCTAAAGCAGAACTTTGAGAGTGGAAAGCCAAGCTGGTGTGGAGCAGCTGCTGGGATGAACACTTGTTGCCATGGTAGCCTGGGAGCAGTTGACTAAAGTCGTGTTCTTGCCTTCTGAAAGTAGGCATCCTACTATATATGGGGGAGGCAGCCTCCTCAGACAGGAACTGTGTGGGAAGAGAGTCGAGCTTAAATCCTGAGAGACTGCTGCTTCAACCATGCTAGTGTGCTTGCAATCTCCCTTATCACGTAGTGATGGGCTGTAATTGTCATACAGGTGTCAAGAGTAGAATGATGGAGCTTTGAGGTTCTAATAGTTTGAGCAGTTGTGATTGATGGTGGAGGTTGCAGGAGTTGAAAACAGACTTGTGTGCCCTGGGAAGGCACCTGTAATGTAATGTACTACTTTCTCCTGCCCTGTTCTGCGTTAGGAAGTTCTGTGGGATGCACAGGGCTTTAGAGCAAGAGTTGGGTTTGGGTTCTGGATCTATGTCCCCCTGGCTGTGTGGCCTCAGGCAGACAGAACAATCTCTGAGCCTGCTTCTGCATCTGTAAAAAGGGAATACAACCTGCTTTGGAAGCATGTGAGGGTTCAACAAGATAACCGTTGTATTGATGTAGGCACTGCCCAGTCAGCATTGGAGTATCTCAACATCAAGAAAATAGCACTGTTCTAACTCTAAATAAAAACTCAGATAACATTATGGACAAAAACTGTGACTTGAATAAGTCTGGGTGCTAGACCAAGGTATATGTAATCAAGTGCATATCTGGTAGAATGTACACCTGATTATACAGACCTGTGGCCTAGACACCATCTACCAAACTAGAATCTTTAGGGAGACACCACCTACAAAACTAGACACTATCAGCTGGGCATGGTGGCTCACTCCTGTAATCCCAGCATTTTGGGAGGCTGAGGCAGGCGGATCACCTGAGGTCAGGAGTTTGAGATCAGCCTGGTCAACATGGTGAAACACCATTTCTACTAAAAATACAAAAAATTAGGTAGGCATGGTGGCAGGTGCCTGTAATCCCAGCTACTTGGGAGGCTGAGGCAGGAGAATCACTTGAACCCGGGAGGTGGAGGCTGCAGTTAGCCGAGATTATGCCACTGCACTCCAGCCTGGGCGACAGAGGTAGACTCCATTTCAAAACAAAACAAAAAACAAAAATTTAGACACCATCTACTAAACTAGAATCTTCAGGGAGTGGAGTCTAAGCATGCTTAGGCTCTATAGGAGGCTAAATGATGGCCCCAAAGATATTCATGTGCCAACCTCTGGGACTTGTGAATTTTCCCTAATATGGCAAAAGGGACTTTGCAGTCATAATTAAGGTAAAATGTTGAGATGGGGAAATTATCTAAATTATCCAGGTAGGCCATACATATAACTGCATGTATGCTTGTAAGAGGGAGTTTTCACTATGGGGAGAAGGCAGTACGATGATGGAAGCAGAGGTTGGAGTGATGCACTTTGAGATGGAGAAAGGACTATAAGCCATGGGATACAGGTGAACACTAGAGGCTGGAAAATGCAAGGAAATGGATCCTCCCCTAGATCCTCCAGAAGGAACCAGCTCCACCGACACCTCAGCTTTAGTCCAGTGAAAGTGATTTCAAACTTCTGACCTTCAGAATTGTAGAATAAATCTATGTTGTTTTAACCCACTAAACTTGTAATAATTTGTCTAAGCAGCGAAAGAAAACTAATCCATGCTCCTCAGATGACTCTGACACATATCCCTGGATAGAAATCACTGTGCTAGTGAAGGCAGAGCCTACCACACTTCATCACAGACAACACGTTACAAACACACACTGTTGCTTGCACATAGGATCTAAAAGCATGGGGAGCAGTTTATAGCTTCAGAAACTTGGCACTTAAGTTGCAACTAGTTCCATTTCCAAACAGTGATGTATCGTAGTTGAAAGAAGAGGCATTGCTGAGAATACAGGTCCTGAGACAGGGATGAGAAAAGAAAAGAACTTTGATCTGAGAAATATAAGTCCTTCTAAACTATCAGGGCCAGAGACAGTAAGATGAGACAGTCGGCTGGGTACAGTGGGTCACACCTGTAATCCCAACACTTCGGGAGGCCGAGGTGGGCAGATCATGAGGTCAAGAGATCGAGACCATCCTGCCAACATGGTGAAACCCTGTCTCTACTAAAAATACAAAAATTAGCTGGGCATGGTGGCACATGCCTGCAGTCCCAGCTACTCAGGAGGCTGAGGCAGGAGAATCGCTTGAACCTGGGAGGCAGAGGTTGCAGTGAGCCAAGATCATGTCACTGCACTCCAGCCTGGCAACAGAGTGAGACTCCATCTCAAAAAAAAAAAAACGGAAAAAAGATGAGACAGTCATCACATCCTACTCCTCCCTCGAGCTCAGTATCTATCTCTTGAAATTGCTTACTATTGCCACAAGTAGCTGTAAGTTAACCTAATAATGCTGCACCAGACATATAACCACACCCTATAGCTTAACAATGCATAGCCAATCACACATCAATGTTATTTCTGAAAAACAATGAGAACTCCTACAAACAACTGTGCATGAGCCCACTCCCTGTCCCCCTTTTTTGCCTTTAGAAATCCACCTATAACTGCTGCTAATAGGAGTCTATAACTCACAGCAACTTGAATCTATGCTCCAGGGTTGCAATTATCAAACTTGGCCCCAAAAAACTCTCTACTTTTAATTCTGCCCCAGTTTCTCCCTTTTAAGTCAACAGGGAATTTAGTTTCTCTCCCATTGGATGCAAAGATGTGAATTACTTTTGATAGTGCCTACCACTGTGTCAATAACCAGAAAATCCACAGCACCACAACATTGCTTCTGGTTTGAAAGTGATGATGTGTTGAGTGGGAAGCTGTCTCATCATGGGCAGCACAGGGGTTGCGGAAAGGTAGAACATGCAGCCCCTGGCACAAGGTGTGTGCTCAGGCTTATTCTCGGTGTTGTGGGCTCAATTGTGTCCCCCCACAACAAGTTCACACGAAGTCCTTACCCCCAGTGTATATGTTTTTGAAGTCCTTACCCGCAGTGTGATATATTTGGAGGTGGGGCTTTGGGAGTTAATTAGGTCATGAGGATGGTGCCCTCATAAAGGGGATAAGTGTCCTTAAAGTAAGAGAAAGGAGAGTGAGCTTCCTCTCTCTGCTCTAGGCCATGTGAGGACATCACAAGATGACCATCTGAACAGCAGGAAGCAGGCCCTTCCTCTGAATTGTCTGTTTATAGCCTTTGTCTAATTTATACTATATTTTAAAAGTCCTTTTCCTATTGATTTTTAGGGTTTCTTTATATATTCTGAATGCTGATCCATGACTGTTCGATTACAGGAACTCTATGAATACATCACAGAAATAGGTCAAAAAATACCGTCATATGATGACATCCATAGACACGAAGAAGGCATTCACTGGAACCTGAGATTCACTCGTGATAGAAAGCCCTTTGAAAATTAGGATGAGAAGCATGATAATCGCATCTCTTTTAAAGCAAGGTGCACATCAGACTTGCAGAGGAAATAAAGAGAAGTATGCTCACTCAGTTGGAGGACTGAATTGTGTGACCGATAAATTGATATGTTGAAGTCCCAACATCAGAATCTCAAAATATGGCTGGAGGAAGGGTCTTTAAAGAAATAATTGTGGCTAAGTGCGGCAGCTCATGCCTGTAATCCCAGCACTTTGGGAAGCTGAGGTGAATGGATCACCTGAGGTCAGGAGTTCGAGACCAGCCTGGCCAACATGGTGAAACCCTGTCTCTACTGAAAAAAAAAAAAAAAAAAAAAATTAGCCAGGCATGGTGGTGCAGGACTGTAGTCCCAGCTCTTCAGGAGGCTGAGGCAGGAGAATCGCTTGAACCTGGGAGGCGGAGGTTGCAGTGAGCCAAGATCACGCCACTGCACTCCAGTCTGGGTGACGGAGTGAGACTCTGCAAAAAAAAAAAAAAAAAAGAGGTAATTGCATTAACATGAGGTTATTAGGATGGGCCCTAGTCCAATAGGATTGCTGTCCTTCTAAGAAGAGGAAATTCAGACACAGGCGGAAGACACAGGGAGAAGACAGCTCTCTACAGGCCAAGGAGAAACCAAGCCTGCTGGCATCTTGATCTTAGACTCCCAGCTTCCAGGATTGTGAGAAAATAAATGTCTGTTGTGTAAGCCACCCAGTCTGTGGTACTTTCTATGGCAGCCTTAGCAAATGAATACATATGGTCCTCATTATAGCAAGTTCCATCTGCTAAGTCCAGGGACTCCAGTGTGGGTGCTGGGCTGTTAGGCAGCATTGGTTACTTTTCCTTATCTCAAGAGTATGAACCCCTGATTGAGATTCCAGATTTCACTAACTCCTCCTTGGTCCTGACCTTTGCTCACACTGCACATGAAGACCCTTACTTTGTGAAAAAATACAGCTAAAACACAAGTGTACTGGGGCAGATAGTGTAGGGCTTAATTAAAAGGGATTTTCTTGCCCTTTCTTTTTCCTTCCCACTTCATCCCCTTCTTCCTTGCTAAGAGAACCTGGACTTTGTTTGCACAGCACACCCTGGGGCACAATCCTGCTTGGCATGAGATAACCAAGATGACATCCCATTTCCCTTCTGTTTAGAGATGAGCATGTAATACAGTTCTGTTCAGTGAGATTTAAGGGGAAGTTGGGAGGGGGCTTCTTTTTCCTTATTTCAAAAAAGGTATGTGCAGCTAACCCCTTTTCTACCTGCTTTTGGATATGATTATGTGATGTGATTCCCGGAGCTGTGGCAGCCATGTTGTAACTATGAGGAAATAACCCTAAAGACACCCTGAGAACGATGGAGCGAAAACATGGAAAGCTGAAATCCTTGATGACTTCATTGTGTTCCCTGAATCAACCCTAGAACCACTTGCCTCTGCATTTCATGTTTAGTGAGAGTTTAGGAGCTCTTATTTTTTAAGGGAGGCATTTTTCATCTAAACTGATTCAAGCTAAGAACCTTCATTCTTAGGAGAAAGTCTATGGCTATAATTTGCATTCATAAAAACATACCAAGTTATATGTAAGCTTTTCTTTGGATGACTTGCCAAATTTGTACTAACCAAAAATAAGAGGAACTTCACTAACAAATCTATTTTACTTTGGCTCCCCCAGGCCCAAAAGAATTGCAGTCTGGTTGTGTTCATCTTTGAATTTCTATTGGTACTTCTGCAAGGGAAGTGATTTGACCAAAAATAGAGTATAAAGAAGCTTGATTCAGAGCAGATAGTATAGTCTCTTACTCCTCACCCACACTTAGGGATCCTCTTCCCTGAATCCTGTTTCAGGGTCAGAGGGGCAGGGAAGATGCTATGAAGTGAGCACCAGCTGTAGGAGTCATGGGTTCTAGCCCCAGCACTGCAGTCTTTCTGTTTGGCCTCTAGTAAGCAGTCTATCCTCCCTGGGCCTCAGGTCTGCCATCTATGGGAGAGGGTGGGAGGAGGTATCTATTACCTTGCTACTCAAGGTGTGGCCGGTGAAGGCTTCACCTGGTGGCTGATGAGCAATGCAGGAACTCAGGTCCTGATGCAGACCTACAGACTCAGAATCTGCCTTATTTATTTATTGGCAGTCTCACTCTCGTCACCCAGGCTGGAGTGCAATGGCGCAATCTCGGCTCACTGCAACCTCCGCCTCCCCGGTTCAAGCGAGTCTCCCGCCTCAGCCTCCTGAGTAGCTAGGATTACAAGTGTGAGCCACCGTGCCTGACCAGAATCTGGCTTTTTTTTTTTTTTTTCTGAGACAGAGTCTTGCTCTGTCACCTGTCGCCCAGGCTGGAGTGCAGTGGCGCGATCTCGGCTCACTGCAAGCTCCGCCTCCCGGGTTCACGCCATTCTCCTGCCTCAGCCTCCCCTGTAGCTGGTACTACAGGCGCCTGCCACCACGCCGTCTAATTTTTTTTTTCTTTTTGTATTTTTAGTAGAGACGGGGTTTCACGGTGTTAGGCAGGATGGTCTGGATCTCCTGACCTCATGATCCGCCCACGAATTTGGCTTTTAACAGGCTCCTATGCATAGGCACATTCAAGTTCAAGGATCGCGCGTTGAATGCTTCTTCCAGCCCTCCGTGCTATTGAAGTCTCCGCTGAGCCAGCTTCGGATGGCCTGGATGTGCGCCCCCTCTACCGGCTCAGAGATGAAACGCTTTCATTAGGAAACGGTTGCGTTTCCTTCTGATGGTTTTTCTAAGGTTTCCAGCTGGGGATTGAAACTCCAGCACGGGAGCTCCAAACAGGGGCATAGAGGCTCCTAGAGCATGTGGCTGGGGCTTGAGTCTCCTCCTGAGTTTTGGAAACATGAACAAACAATGTGTGCTGCTGGAGGCCCATACACGGAGCATGCCCTCTCCAGTGTATGGACCCCCTGGATGGCTGACTCCCAATTGCCATGGGACACTGTAGTCCATCTTCCGAACGTCTCGTCCTTGTCACTTCTGCTTTAACAAAAAAGGCAGCAGAAGGGGGAGGAAAGGATCTGCACATGGGCTAGGAGGCCGATAACCAGGTTCTGTGACTTAGTCATTTGCTAACTCTGAGAACTTCCGCAGGTGATTCATCCGTTAACCCTGCTTTCCTCTTCCATCAGCTGAAGAGTAGAGGATGGGAATGAGAGCAGAATAACGTCTCTGGACTGTTATGAAAGGTAAGGATGGTAACTGATACGAAAGCTCTTTGACAACCTGAACCATTTCACAACTGTGAACGTGTGTGTTTCCATGCCACGATTGCCACTGGCCACTCTGGGGCAGACCTGGTCAATTTTGATCCCCCTCTCCTAGACCAGCTGTGCTCTTGCTTGGCCAGGCTGGTCTCGAACTCCTGACCTCAGGTGATCCACCCGCCTCAGCCTCCCAAAGTGCTGGGATTACAGGCGTGAGCCACTGCACCCAGCCTAGGATGTCTTTTGCAGTCAGGCAAACTGGGTTAGAATCCCACTTCTAATTCTATGTGCCCTTAGGCAATTTAACTTCTCAATCTTTCGGTTTCCTTATCTCTAAAATGGGAGGTAGTGAGGACGCACTGGAAACATGTATTGATGTGTACTGGGCTTAAAATAGCCCCCAGCAGCCAGGCGCGGTGGCTCACGCCTGTAATTCTAGCACTTTAGGAGGCTGAGGTGGGAGGATCACTTGAGCCCAGGAGCTCAAAACCAACCTGGGCAACACATGGTGAAACCCTGTCTCTACAAAAAATACAAAAATTAGCTGAGTATGATGGTGGGCACCAGTGGTCCCAGCTCCTCGGGAGGCTAAGGTGGGAGGATCATCTGAGCCTGGGAGGTCGAGGCTGCAGTGAGCTATGATCATGTCACTGCACTCCAGCTTGGGTGACAGAGTGAGACCCTGTCTCAAAAAAAAAACAAAAAAAATAGCATCCAGCACATGGCGAATGCTCAAAATTAAACAAGAAACCTGGACATACTGATAAATTAACATTATAACTGTAAAAAAGTCATCGTTTTTATGCTCTGGGGATTAATTACCTTTCCAATCGGCCACACACTGAGCTGTGTGTCTAAAAGGCCAAGGATATCTTTGTAATCACCTTAGCCTGAAGTCCTTAATGGTCCTCCACGCTTGGTTAACAACAGGTCTTTTACATCTTCCTGTTTCACTCAGTTTGAAATTATTCATGCAGCCATGCATTTTGACAACTTTTTCTTTTTTTTTTTTTTTGGAGACAAGGTCTCGTTGTTGCCCAGTGTGGAGTGCAGTGGTGCTATCATAGCTCACTGCAGCCTTGACCTCTTGGGCTCAAGCGATCCTCCTGCCTAAGCCTCCTCAGTCGCTGGGACCACAGGCATACAACACTACCCCCGGCTCATTTTTTCATTTTTGTAGAGGCGAGGTTTCATTATGTTGCCCAGGCTGCTCTTGAACTCCTGGGCTGAAGTGATTCTCTCGCCTTGGCCTCCCAAAGTGCTGAGATGACAGGCACGAGCCACTGAGCCTCATCCTTCACAATTATTCTTGATGGGCTTGTTTGGTGTCAGCCACTGTGCAAGGGTTCTGCACCTTATTTCACTTCATTTGATCGGTGAAGGTTTAGGCCCAGACCACGTAAAGAACAGAACCTCAATGAATAACCTCACTGCACAGCCTTGATTTAGATGTCACATTTCTTAGCTGAACTGGGTGAGTCCTTTGAACTTTAGTTTTCTCTCTCATATCCAGAGGCCGATGGCATATAAAGAAGTAGCAGGCAGCAGAAGCTTGGATTGATCTTTTTTTTTGAGAGGGAGTCTCCCGCTGTCACCCAGGCTGTAATGCAGTGGCGTGATCTCGGCTCAGCGCAGCCTTCACCTCCTGGGTTCCGGCGATTCTCCTGCCTCAGCCTTCCGGGTAGCTGGGATTATAGGCATGTGCCACCACTCCCAGCTAATTTTTGTATTTTTAGCAGAGACGGGGATTCACTATGTTGGCCAGGCTGGTCTCAAACTCCTGACCTCAGGTGATCCACCTGCCTCGGCCTCCCAAAGTGCTATGATTATAGGCATAAGCCATTGTGCTCAGCTGGGATTGGTCTTTGATCATGGATTGATCCATGAGGGGAAAGAGTTAGCACTTCTAAGTGCTGTGGGAAAGCCCTTTGCACTTGGCAGAGTTTGGCGTAAGGTGTTTATGGGATCAGAACTATGTTTTGAAATGATCTCCTGGCTACTCTCTGGAGAGCATCCCACAAGAAGGCTGTGTAAAGCTCTCAGCACTAAAAATACTCCCCAGCCCAAACCTACCCTCTAAGCCAGCTGTCTACTTGACACATCCTCTTAGTATCCAAGAGGCATATCTGACTTAATATGAGCAAAGCAGGGGTTGAATTTTCACACAGCCCCCACTGAGGCACAGAGGATACCCCAAAGTCTGTTACTTTGGCATGCAGAGCACTTCTGAGTTAAAGGAAAATGAAAGGCATTAGAAACTGCTTCAGAACCAAGGATTTTCTAACCTTCTCTTGTTTCTGTCCTCTTGAGTGCAGGGAGGGGCTCTGTATTAGTCTGTTCTCAGGCTGCTGTGAAGAAATATTTGAGACTGGGTAATTTATAAAGGAAGAGGTTTAACTGACTCACAGTTCCACATGGCTGGGGAGGCCTCAGGAAACTTACAATCAAGGCGGAAGGCACCTCTTCATAGGGCGGCAAGAGAGAATGAGTGCCCAGTAAAGGGGAAGTCCCTTATAAAACCGTCAAATCTCATGAGAACTAACTATCAGAAGAACAGGATGTGGGAAACCACCCCCATGATTCAATTATATCCACCTGGTCCCACCCACAACACGTGGTGATTATGGGAACTATAATTCAAGATGAGATTTGGGTGGGGACACAGCCTAACCATATCAGGCTCTCTCTGGAAGTTCCCTGATCTGATGGAGGAAAATTTCTTCCAAAAGAAATGCAATTGTCTTAATTTCTGTGAATATGCAAAGTGATTCCCAAATGCTGAGGGAGCCAAGGAACCAAAGGAGGCAGACAGATCCATTTTGTTGACTTTGGGTGATTCATTGAAGGAACTTACAGACAAAAGTGTGGTCTTAGATGGTGGCAGGACAGGCAGCTCTCTGCACTGTTACTCCCCACACCAGGGCTATGCATATACCATACGGAAAGGGTATGCTTGCTCCAGCAAGCCAATTAAAGGCAACCCTTCAAGACAGGCAAGAATGCTGTATGCATCATAGCCTATAATTTGTGTGATGACATCAAGGTCAACATGTTCTTACACTAGGAACAGTGAAGTAGGAATCAGGAGGCATTCACGGGACTGGGGTTAATCAGAAGTCAACATGGTGGATTAGCATCCAAAATAAGCAGAAAAAATTAACCACTGCAGAAGAGACTAAAAGTTGTCACCGTGATCAGGCTTTTCATCTATTTTGCTGAGAGTAATTCTGAGAGATTACCTAAAAGACTTAATCTGCATAATAAGACTACCTTTGTTTGCAGTGCAGTTCTGCCCCTCACCTTCCCTAACTTGTCCCATTCAGTTTCTAAAGAAAATAATTTAGAAACTATTGTCTGCTTTTTTTTTTTTTAACTTTCATTTTAGTTCCAGGAGTACATGTGGAGGTTTGTTCCATGGGTAAATTGCATGTCACAGGGGTTTGGTGTACAGATTATTTTATCATTCAGGTAATAAGCATAGTACCCAATAGTTTTTTTATCTTCACTCTCCTCCCACCCTCCACCTCCACGTAGGCCCCAATGTCTGTTGGTCCCATCTTTATTTCCATATGTACCCAATGTTTAGCTCCCATTTATATGTGAGAACATAACGGTGTTTGGTTTTCTGTTCCTGCATTAGTTCACTTAGGATAATGGCTTCTAGCTGCATCCACGTTGCTGCAAAGGACACAATCTCATTCTTTTTTATAACTGTGTAGTATTCTATGATGTATATGGTACCACATTTTCTTTATCCACCACTGATGGACATTTTTGGATTCTGTTTTTGCTATTGTGATAGTGCTTTCCACAGTGACTGAACTAATTTACTTTCCCACCAGCAATGTGTAAGCATTCCCTTTTCTCCACAAACTCGCCAGCATCTGTTATTTTTTGACTTTTTAGTAATAGCCATTCTGACTGGTTTCAGATGGTATCTCATTGTGGTTTGCTCTTTGGGTCCATTCAATTCCCCTAAAAATCATTTACAATCCTTCAAGTTGCCTACATTTCCCTCATCTCCCTCTATGTAAGTTTCAATCATTTGGCCTTTCTTTGAGTCTCATGTTTTTGGAACTCCTGTGTTCATGTGCATGTTAATAAATTTGAATATGCCTTTTCTCCTGTTCATCTGTCTATTGCCAGTTCATTTCAGGGATCCTTCAGAGGGTAGAGAGGAAGCTTGTCTTTCACTCCTACAATAGTGTCACTATCCACTACTGGTTCAAGCTAAAAACCTAGGTGCCAACCTTGTGTCCCCCTTTCCTTCTCCATCATCACCAAAGGCTGCTGGCCCTCTAAATGAGGAAGGTCTCCATTACCTTTGCCCTAAATTTTTTTTTTTTTTTTGAGAGAGAGTCTTGCTCTGTTGCCTAGGCTGGAGTACAGTGGTGAGATCTCAGATCACTGCAATCTCCACCTCCCAGGTTCAATCGCCTGCTTCAGCCTCCTGAGTAGCTGGAATTACAGGTACCCGCCACCACACCCGGCTAATTTTTGTATTTTTAGTACAGATGGGGTTTCACCATGTTGGCCAGGCTGGTCCTGAACTCCTGACCCCAAGTGATCCACCCTCCTCGGCCTCCCAAAGTGCTGGGATTACAGGCATGAGCCACTGCGCTCAGCCTAGTGTAAGTTTTAAGTCACAATTATCCTCTCTGCTCTTGGGCCTCTATAGACCTCCCAACAGGCCTTCCTGCTTTAAATCCATTGGCCATGGAGTGACCTTTAAAAACCCAAGTCTGATCACGTCACTCTCCCATGTAAGATTCCTCATTGTCTTTCCTTTGCTCTTTGGCATAAACCAGTGGTCCTCAACCTTTTTGGCACCAGCGACAAGTTTTGTGGAAGACAATTTTTCCATGGATGAGGTGTGGGTAGGGGGGTGGTTTCAGGATGATTCAAGTGCATTCCATTTATCGTGCACCTTATTTCTATTATGATTACATTGTAATACATAATGAAATACTTACACGACTTACCATAATGTAGAATCAGTGGGAGCCCTGAGCTTGTTTTCCTACAACTAGACAGTCCCAACGGGGGGTGATGGGAGACAGTGACAGATCATCAGCCATTAGATTCTCATAAGGATCGTGCAACCTAGATCCCTTGCATGTGCAGTACACACGAGGGTTCATGTTCCTATGAGAATCTAATGCCACTGCTGATCTGACAGGAGGTGAAGCTCAGGCAGCAATGCTTGCTCACCTGCTGCTCACCTCCTGCTGTATGGCCTGGTTCCTAACAGGCCAAGGAACCGTACTGGTTGGGGACCCCTGGTGTAAACTCACTCCATGAGGTCCTGCATGATGAGGCACAGCCATGCTGACATCATTTTTTTCCTTAAACACATTAAGCTTCTTCCCATCTCTGGGCCTTTGGGATACTGTGCCCTCTGCCAGGAACACCCTCCCTGTGTGCTTGGCAAGGTGACAACTCATGCTTTGGTTCAAATAGAAGAAATCTCTAATTGCTGTGGCTAAAGCATGCTCTCCCAATTACTTAGCACCCTTTTACTTATCTTTGGCGGAGTTGGTCTAATATTTTGTTTACTTGTTGTAGCAAGGTGGACTACTAAGGACCCTAGTAAGGACTCTTAAGGCACAGCCCATGGTCCCCTCTGTGGGTTTACCTGCCCTTGGGTGATCCCCTCCTCATGAGAGTGGGTGGTGGTTTCTGGGACTCGTTTCTAACCAGCAGAACACAGATAAAGTGATCCAGTGTTCATGATTGTGCATGCATGATTACGTTCCCTGAGAATGTAATGTCTATCTTGCTGAGAGGCTCTCCCTTGATGGCTTTGAAGAAGCCATTGGCCACACTGAATTGTCATGGGGAGGGGAATATGCAGCAAAGAACTGAGGGCTTAAGTCCTGTTGCCAGCTGGATGCTGCCAACGACCATGTGAGCTTGGAATGTGGTCCTTCCCCAGTCGGACCCCAAATGAGAACACAGCCCTGATGACACTGTGATCACAGGCTTACAAAAGACCTAGCCAAGCCATGCCTGGACCCCTAACACATGAAGAATGTGAGATAAGAAATGCCTGTTCTTTTAAGCCAATAGTTGCTGGTAAACTGTTACATAGCAACAGATATGCTTGTTCACTCACTCTTGCATTAGAAAGAAAACTTCAGAAGGGAGAGACCAGGGACCCTTGCATTCTTCATTATTAAAGCTGCAGAACCCAGCTGGATAGATAGCATAGAGAGATAATATCAGACACTTGTATGAATGAAGGAAACATCCAATAAACAGTAACTGTTAATAGTTATATTAATAGTGGGCTGATCTATTGCCTCCCCTGTTTCTTGAATGGCCACCATCCCAGCCCTGTCCCATCTGCATATCCCATCCTCCTAGCCACTGTGATTGGTCTGGGGTCACTCACATGACCCAAGTCTATCCAATCGGAGCCAAACCCAGAATATTTGTATATACTGTTGGAAAAAAGCTGTTTTCTTGCCCAGGATGGAGCTCCTGGGACCTCCAAAAGGGGCGGTGGGCCTGCCTGCAAAAGCAGCTCACGCTGAGGAAAGCTGTCCTGAGAGATGAGGGGTGAGAGATGCCTAATGACACCACCTGAGCCCCTGGAATCAGCAACACCTCAAGATCTACCCCTTGGCCTTTTGGTTGAGTGAAACTAATCCTTCTCCCCACCACTCCTCTTTTTAAAGTAATGTGGAATTGGTGTCTATCACGAGCAACTAAAAAAATCCCTATTACCCAGCACCAGTCATGAAATTGACAGAGGAATAGGCAGGTCTGATGTATGGAGCAGGACTGGATTGTGGTGTTGGAGCACAGTGGGCAGGATGGAAGGAAGGCTGGCCTACAAAATGAGGGGAGGCCTGGGGACAGCAGGATCTGGGCCTCGGTAGATGCTGGGTTATGCCTGGGTGGTGATGGCAAAGACAGAAGCTCACTCCTTTCTGCCCTCCCTGAGGCATGAGTCTGTCCAGAGACCATCAGATTCTACCTGGTGAATCTTTGCATGCTTTTCTGGGGGTGGGGGGAGATGGTTATTTTATGTCCTCCTGGCAGTTTAAATTCCTTGAGGACAGGAGACACATTTTGTTCATCACTGTAATCCCCTAGGGCCAAGCAGAAAATTGCTTGAATGCAATATATTCTTAGTAAATTCTGGTTGAACCGAATTAGAATATGGTGGAACCTCTTTAACACTGATGTCAAAGCCTAAGAATAATTTATAAATTATTGGCCATTTTGCTTCAGGCTATATTAAGTGCCATTTTATTTATTTTATTTTAGGTGCCATGATTTAACATATGGTAAAGCTGAATCCACATGACCATGGTCCATGACATAAAAGTGTCACAGGTGTGTGAACCACAGCGACTCCAACTTGAGTAGGGGCTGGTTAAAATGAGGCTGAAACCTATTGGGCTGCATTACCAGATGGTTAAAGCAGAGACAGGAGGTTGGCACAAAATATAGGTCATAAAGACCTTGCTGATAAAACAGGTTGCAGTAAAAAAGCTGGCCAAAACCCACCAAAACCAAGATGGTGATGAGAGGGACCTCTGGTCGTCCTCACTGCTACACTCCCACCAGCACCATGACAGTTTACAGATGCCATGGCAACGTCAGGAAATTATCCCATATGATCTAAAAAGGGGAGGCATGAATAATCCACCCCTTGTTTAGCATATAATCAAGAAATAACCACAAAAATGGGCAACCAGCAGCCCTCAGGGCTGTTCTGTCTATGGAGTAGCCATTCTTTCATTCCTTTACTTTTTGCAATCTCTGCTCACTGCAAGCTCTGCCTCCTGAGTTCAGGTGATTCTCCAGCCTCAGCCTCCTGAGTAGCTGGGATTACAGGCGGCTGCCACCACGCCCAGCTAATTTTTGCATTTTTAGTAGAGACAGAGTTTCGCCATGTTGGCCAGGCTGGTCTCAAATTCCTGACCTCAAGTGATCTGTCCACTTTGGCCTCACCAAAGTACTGGGATTACAGGCGTGAGTCACGGCGCCCGGCCTCCTTTACTTTCTTAATAAATTTGCTTTCACTTTACTCTGCTGACTCGCCCTGAATTCTTTCTTGTGCAAGATCCAAGAACCCTCTCTAGAGGTCTGGATTGAGATCCCCTGCCTGTAACAAAAGGAAGGGACATACACAGAGATGCACAGCACACAAGCAAAGCAGAGGTTCAGCATAGACACAAGCGTGATGCCGCTTAGGGAGACTTGGGGCTTCAGAGGAAAGAGACTTCTAGGCTAGGTTAGGAAGAGATGTGGCTGGCTGGATAAGGAGATGGAAGGAAAGGGCAAAGAGGATGGCACAGTCAGCACAGGGACCGCAGCAAGTGAGAAAGCATTTCTGGCCATACTTTTTTTTTTTTTTTTGAGACGGAGTTTTGCTCTGTTGCCCAGGCTGGAGTGTAGTGGCATGATCTCGGCTCACTGCAACCTCCACCTCCTGGGTTCAAGCGATTCTCCTGTCTCAGCCTGAGTAGCTGGGACTACAGGTATGTGCCACCATGCATGGCTAATTTTTGTATTTGTCTGGCCAAACTTTTTGAGTCCCTGAATCTCTCCTTTCTGGGACCTCCCAAATTCTCTAGCAGCAGCATTTTTTTTTCATCTGATATACCCTAATTAGGACCCATTTTCAAGATTCTAGATGCTAGGTGTTCCTCAGACTCCCACACCTCCCTGAATTCATGAGTCCCAACAAGATGATGGTTAGAACCCTGGCAGGCCACAGGGACCTGGCCACCCTGTTACCTTCAGAGGGAACTGTTGGGTGAGTTCTGGCACGTAGGCAGCCCCAGCCTGCTTCTTGTGCAAAGACACAACCACAAAGTACTCAAAGAGCTGCCTCTCCTGGTACTCGATGAGCTCCCGGGCAAGTACCGAGGCGCCTGCTTCAGGCGGGACTTCACGTTGACCAGGCGCTGGCTGTGAGCTGGGTGAGGCAGGGAGAAAGAAAGAGAGAGAGAGAGAGAGAGAGCAAAGAGCCTGAAATGACCATGAGTCCATGTGGAATTGTACCGAGCTGCAATAGGTTATGTAATTCTCAGCTCGAGTACCTTTTTCTAATCCCCAAAGTGTTTCTGTGTCTAACAAATTAGTAGGAAACTCTTTACTTGGGACCTCTGCCAAAGTTCTGGGAGAACCAACATTCAGTTGGCTACTAAACCAATCAGGGTGCAGGAGCCTGGCTCTGCTCTGCCATGGTTTTGCTGTCTGGACCCTGGGCAGAGGCTGAAGATGTCCTTGCTTTCATCTGTCTGATGAGATGGGGACAGTGACTCCTCCCCTCACCCATTTCCCTCATCTTTTGGTTTGTGTGATGTGACAGAATCCAGACTATAGGGCTTTTGGAGCTGGGAGCTTTGTAAACATCCCTTGTTACTCAACTGGCAGAGATCCCACTAACTCAGGAACTCCTGTCCACCTCCCCTCCTGCCACTAACTCTGCAATGAAATGGCCTTGCTTCACTCTAGAGGTGAGTCCGGGAGCAGCTGGGTGTCAGAGATGAATGCAGCAGGGTCACTGAGTGGACAGGTCCCTGTCACCTCGTTCAGCAATCTGGACTTGCTTTTTTTTGAGGTGGAGTCTCGCTCTGTTGCCCAGGCTGGAGTGCAATGGCGCAATCTCAGCTCACTGCAACCTCCGCCTCCTGGGTTCAAGCGATTCTCCTCCCTCAGCTTCCCGAGTATCTGGGATTACAGGCGCCTGCCACCACGCCTGGCTAATTTTTCATATTTTTAGTAGAGACGAGGTTTCACTCTGTTGGCCAAGCTGGTCTTGAACTCCCGACCTCATGATCCACCTGCCTCGGCCTCCTCAAGTGCTGGGATTACAGGCGTGAGCCACCGCGCCCGGCCCTTGGACTTGCTTTCTTTGGCTTCTCCCTGGGGTCTGAAAAATTGCAGAAAACTCACTAAAGCCTTGGCCTAGACTATGTAATTTTAGACCCATAGGGACCAATTATTTCAACAATTTCATCAGACAGATGAGGAACTAGAGGCCCTGGATCTTTTGTGATTTCCTCCAGATCACACAGTAATTTGAGCAGAAGTGGGCAGAAGCTCCAGGTCTCTGGAGCCTTAGGGCTGCAGTGTCAAGCCTTGAAGTGTGGGAAACCCTCAGGACATAGGGAGAGGCACGGGAGCAGGGGTCGCTGCCGTTACTGTGGCCACCCTGGCTCTCAGCAACTGTAGTGCCATTTTGATCATGCCCATGACGGACCGGCCCTGGAGCACCCTGTGGCCCCACTCTCCCGAGATGTCCATGCCTTGCCGAGCAAGCTAGGGCAGGATGCTTTTGTCCCTCATACTAAGGAGGAGGGGCCACCTTTGCAGCTTCCAAGTCACCTGCCTGCGTCCTGCACAGTAGTGGCTCTCCTCACCTTTCAGCTTCTCCTCTGTGACACTGTCAGACTCACTGTTCTCATCTGTCACTAGAAGAAAAGAACAAGGAAGAAAATTGCAAATGTGAGTTCTTCTCATGTAGGAAAGTTTCTATGTGGTAGCACAGATCAAATGTTCTAATTCAGAGGGGGTGTTGTCTCTTTTTTCTTTTTTTGAGATGGAGTCTCACTTTGTCACCCAGGCTGGAGTGCAGTGGCACAATCTCGACTCACTGCAACCTCTGCCTTCCAGGTTCCAGTGATTCTCCTGCCTCAGCCTCCTGAGTAGCTGGGACTACAGGTGTACACCACCACACCTGGCTAATTTTTCTATTTTTTAGTAAAGACAAGGTTTTGCCATGTTGGCCAGGCTGGTATTGAACTTCTCACCTCAGGGGATCCGCCTGTCTCAGCCTCCCAAAGTGCTGGGATTACAAGCATGAGCCACCGTGCCCGGCCTCTTGTTGTCTCTTTCAATGTATTCCACAAACCACGTCTCATCCAACTCGATGTACTGCCAAATTAATTTGGCTGTAGTTCAGATGGTACTAGATGATACCTATATCAGATAATGCAACAGAAGGTCCTGGCCCCTTTTGTGCAGGCTAAGGAAGGCTGCTCCCACAGTCAGGCCAGGGCCTGCAGTGCTGGGCTGACTTGGTGGTGGACCAGGACAAGGATGGGGAGGCAGGGGACATGCTGCCCCGGCTGAGCTCCCAGCCCCACCACTGTCCCAAAGACAGTGCGGGACATTTACAAAGCATCAGCTTGTTCTCCTCCTTGGTGAGCCAACCAGAAAAAACGGAAGCCACTTCTGGAAAGAATCTCTTTTCCGATTCCTGAGGGAGGAGGGCTGGTGGTGGGGGTTCTACCTTTTCCTGAGTTGCTCTCCATTGACTGGCACAGCCTCTTCACCCGTTTCTTTCCTCTCCGGACCTCATAAATGGCATTGATTCACAACACCAGCTGCCAGACACCAGGAGAAGAACAGCCAGTGTTAGCAGCCTGCTCTCTGTGGCAGCTGGGCTTCCCTCACTGCCCCTCTCCTAGGACGATGGAGGGCCAGGGCCAGGGGGAGCGGGAGAAACTTCCCATGGGCTCGTGGGTGTCTTTCAATCATTTTTTTTATTGAGACAGAGTTTCGCTGTTGTAGACCAGACTGGGGTGCAATTGCGCAATCTCAGCTCATTGCAGCTTCTAACTTCTGGGTTCAAGAGATTCTCCTGCTTCAGCCTCCTGAGTAGCTGGGATTACAGGTATCCACCACTACGCCCAGCTAATTTTTGTATTTTTAGTAGAGACGGGGTTTCGTCATGTTGGCCAGGCTGGTCTCGAACTCCTGACCTCAGGTGATCCACCCACCTTGGCCTCCCAAAGTGCTGGGATTACAGGCGTGAGCCACCGCACCCAGCCCAGTCATTTTTTTCTACCACCCAGGAACGTGACTGTCAAGGAAACTAAAGGAGGCTGCCAGCTCCACTGCCCTGTGGGCATCTGTTGTCTGGATCTGCTCACGAGCAGCAGAGACCCAATGGGGAGACAGCCCATTGCTCATGATGCGATGGCTGCTTTCCCTCTGAGGCTTCAATGTCACTGCGGCTTGGGAAGGAGCTTTTCCTCCCAAAACAAAACAAGAAAAAGAAGAGACAGAAAAAATAAAAGTTCCCAGGCAGGGCTCCCTTCCTGGGAACCATTCCAAAGAATGTCAGGGCAGCCCTGAGTGGGGTGGGAACCGGGATTAGAACGGCTCCCGAGCCCTAGCTTGGGACTTTGGGGAGCGGTGCCATGCACCCGAACGTGCAGCCCCATCTGCAGAGGGACACACTCCCCAGACGTCATGCACCCTCCATGTGTTCACAGAACACACAAATGCAGTGTGCAAGTGCACATGGATACCCTGGTGTGGGACACATCCCAAGCCTCCAAGCAGGCCACTCAGCCTATGTGGTCTCCCCCATCACCACTGTGCCCTGCCCCTCCCCACCTCCCAGGCCAGCCTAGTTGTCTGATGCATTTGAAAGGAGACCTGCTTCCATGGAAAATGTTTTTCATATTTCAGACCAAAAAAGTTTGGTGTTTCCTATGCATTTGTTTTCCCTCTTCTTGCATGAGAAGCTGGTGAGTGCGAATTTATATATTTTGCTTTGCTGGATCCCCTGGGGCTTGCTATCAAAGAGCACACATTCATGGCACATGTGATTCAGAATCCCACACATGGAGGAACTCTAAAATTAGTTGTTCTGTGTGCTTACAAAATTAATCTTATTATCTCGCAGATATGTTAAAGGTTATGTAACACTTTTATCTGTATAGGCCAGTAAACAAAAATATAGGACGGTAATCAATTTCCATGTTCTATGAATATTTTATTTATCTATTTATTTTGAGACAGAGTCTTGCTCTGTCACCAGGTGGGAGTGCAGTGGCATGATCTTCGCTCACCGCAACCTCCGACTCCTGGTTTCAAGTGATTCTCATGCCTCAGCCTCCCGAGTAGCTGGCATTACAGGTGTGTGCCACGACGCCCAGCTAATTTTTTTGTATTTTTAGTAGAGACGGGGGTTTCAACATGTTGGCCAGGCTGGTCTCGAACTTCTGACCTCAAGTGATCTGCCCGCCTCAGCCTCCCAAAGTGCTGGGATTACAGGCATGAGCCACCGTGTCAGCTTGAATATTTTAATTCTTATTTTCAATATTTAAACATTGTCTGGCCCTCTTTGCTTCTAGCTGGTTGGGTGTCTCTGGGCCATTTAGTTGGCCTCTATGGAGTCAAATGTCCTCATTGGAAAAATGAAGGGGTTGGAGTGTTTCAACAGTCACTTCTGTTGAAACACTCCAACTTTCTAACAGCCAAGTGTCCATGGACAGATAGGTGGATATACAAAATGTGGTATATACATACAATGGAATACCATTTAGTCTTAAAAAAGAAGAAAATGCTGACACACGCTTAAACCTCGAAGACACTAAGCGAAGTGAAATGTCATTCACAAAGGATGATTCTGTGTGATTCCACTTAAGTGAGATATTTCCAACACTCTAACTTTCTAGGTTCTAGGGTGACAGTTCTTAGCTGTCCTCAGACTTGCGAAGTCCTTTCATAACCTCTCCTAGTGCTGCCAAGGTGAGTCACTCAATAGGCACCACTACTTAAAGGCATACTCCCTAAGTGGACTTCGGCAGAACCATCTCTTTCTCTCTCTCTCTCTCTTTTTTTTTTTAGAGGCAGCATCTCGTTCTGTCACCTAAGCATAGAGGAACAGAATATATAAAATTAGTTTTATGTATCAATATTTCATAGTCAACTGACTTTTTTGAAGAATCAGAGAAATAAGAAGTTAATTTTTTCCTTTTTTATAATCGCCATGCATTATTGCCAGTGACATAGAGATTGACTCAGTTTAAAAGACAGAAACTTTTTCTACCAGAATATGACAAAAAGGCTGCCAAGAATTTCTAAAAGGTCAGCATTTTCTGCATCTCCAATTCAATACTAGACATTTATGTATCTGTAATATTAATCTATAATGAAGTAGACATTTATATATCTGCAATATTAATCTATAATAAAAAAAATTAGCTAGAATAAAAATTCCTGGAACTGATGTCTTACCATTTCCTCAATTCAGAATGTAATTTTAAGACAGAGCAAGTTTCACACTCCTCAGTAATGAAAACTCATCCAAATTATTTTTTATTCCATAAAAGAGATCATCAATTCATGTACAATTATGGAGCATTCTTATGTAAAACTCTTCTACCTGTAGACATCCAAATGTTGTCATTTCAAAGTAAAAAAAGTTATTTATTTTCTTCTTGCTTATAGTTAAAATAAGAGATAATCACTTACTATAGAACTGCAAAAGTCAGAGTGATGCTTATATGCCAATCCACATATTTTACTATAAATTATTACTTTCCAGTAAACCAAAAAAGCTATGTTTTTAAATGACCTCCAATTTTATTCTTAAATAACAGCAAATTCCTATCAACAACATTGCAAATATTAAAATAACTTGCATTCTTTAAAATTATAACATAATAAACTGTGCTGAAAAGGAAAAAGAGTACCTTGTCAAAAGGTTTTCCAATAGCATTTTCTAACGATAAATCTTCCACTTCAAGCGATGGGTTATGGCATTTTAGTTCCTTTAGACATGCATTTAAAATGTCCAGTATAGCAGTCTGTATAGCAAGCATGGCAAGTGTCATAGAAACGTGGATTTCTACAACTTCAGGTTTGTGCTGTTCTAAAAATGAGTTTACTGCTACATGGAACCTAAAGAGACAAATATTTTTCAACAATTTTCTAGAGTTTCAGCAGCTATATATTTCTGGTCTTGGTTTAACATCTCATTTTTATAAATGCTACAAACAACACGAAAAGCAAAACAACGAACAAGTGAAAAGCAAAACAACGTTTTCAAAAACACTTTGAACCTCAATGAATAGAAGCATTGTATTATTCAGATAAGGTAAGGGTCAGCAAACTACCATCTGGGCCAAATCCTGTACCTGTTTCTATAGTCTCTTTGGAATGCAGTCACACCCATTACTTATGTAAGCAGTCTATACTTGCTTTTGGGCAATAACAGAGTTGAGTAATTGTCACAGTCTATATGGCCTGCAAAGCCCAAAATATTTACTACCTGGCCATTTACATGAAGAGTTTGTTAACTCCTAAAACAAGGTATAATCAAGAAAGTTAAAAATACTATAACTACTCTTTTTTTTTTTTTTGAGATGGAGTTTCGTTCGTTGCCCAGGCCAGAGTGCAATGGTGTGATCTCGGCTCACTGCAACCTCTGCCTCCTGGGTTCAAGTGATTCTCCTGCCTCAGCCTCCCAAGTAGCTGGGACTACAGGCGTGTGCCAACATGCCCGGCTAACTTTTGTATTTTTAGTAGAGACGGGGTTTCACCATGTTGACCAAGCTGGTCTTGAACTCCTGACCTCAGGTGATCCGCCTGCCTTGGCCTCCCAAAGTGCTGGGATTACAGGCGTGAGCCACTGCACCTGGTGTACAACTACTCTTAAAATAACATATATTATAACCAAAATACATGGTAGCATAGGTTACAAAAATGTTTGAAAACTGAAACCTTAATGTTATTCCTAAAAATTAACAAAACTTCTTCAAAACCTTTGTGCTTTATTTCCCTGTTGAGTAATTTTCAAAGCAGAAGTGGTAATCTTAGCCAATAAATCTGCAGTACACCTAAAGCTGTTGTATATGTGGGTCTCTAGATCCCTGGGAGTTTCACCAAATGTATAAGAAAGAATAAAGCGGCTGTCTTGGATGGACCAGCAGAAAAGTAACCATCAAATTGCTCTCGACTTAAATAAAATCACAAACTTGGTGAACACAAACTTATAGCTGGATGTGTTTGTTATAAACCTGACTAGGTTCTATCAAACAAAACTACAATGAATTTTACATTATAGTATATCAAAGTGCAACTAAGTTACAGTAGATCTCACAAAAAAAGATGACAAATAATGTCATCATTATTTGTCACATAATGTTCTTTACCTTGGCCACAGATACAGTTTCCTCACAAAAAGATTTCTCATCACTCTTTCCACATGACAAAAACCAGTATCAAAGGCAACAGCATTGTCTGTGAAAGCTTTAATAAAACCACATTTGTTTTTCTGGCGAAAGAGGCGCAAGATGAATGCTTCTTGACACGACTCAATTATTCTGTGGGCTCTATACACCAAGATGCCTGAGGGGGAGAAACGTAATTTAAACTACAGAACAGGTCGGTAATTTTTATGCTCATTTCCATTCATTCATCCCATTTTTCTCAAGTACCTACATGAGAATGAACAAGCACCATTCTAGACTGGGCATATAGCCACGCACAGAACAGACATAAATCCCTGTCCTCAAGGAATTGACTATAAACAATATAAATACGTAAAATATTTAGGATATTACAAGTGCTGAGAAGAAAAAATGAATCAGAAAAGGAGGAGAGGGAGTATGTATGAGGGGTGGTCTCACCAAGGTGATACCTGAATAAAGGCTGGATGGAGCCTTGTGACCATCTGGGCCAAGAGAGTTCCAGGCTGCCAGGCTGAGGGGACAGTAAGGGCACAGTGTGACGTGTTTCTGGCGTGTTAGAGGAAGAATTTCTAAAAGCAAAGTAGGTCATGAATTTTTTTTTTTAATATATGAATCAGATGTGGACTACACAAAATAGCCACATTTTAGAAGTCTGGGCAACATCTACATCACCTATTAGATGAATTCAATTTTCAGAATCAGAAGATAGTCAATTCAGAGGTAAATTAGTCCATTTAAAACAAAAACATTCAATCGACATACTTAATACGTGTCTTTGGGGGTGTGCATGATTATAACACCTCAGAATCTCAAAAATAACAGTTATACATGCTTTGTTACTTATGAAATGAGACTACCGACCCAGATCTTTCATATATATTGTGTCATCTGATGCAGTGTGATTAGTGCTAAGTTAGGGAGAAACATGAGATGACATAAAGGCATACAGACATCCTCTCTAGATCAAAACCTCAATTACTCCATGACGAGTCTGCCTTTTAGACCTAAATCAAGCTGGTTACCTTACATATATTTGGGATAATGGTACTTGCATGCTTTTGATCCAGATCTCATATCTGGAAGGGTATGGACAATGATACTAACAGTGATTTATGACCCTTCTAATAGTTCAATAAACTAAACTCAGATTTTACTATTTTAATGTTTAAGTTTTGGATAGAGGTGGATGGAGCTAAATTTACTCTAGCTCAGCAAATTATCTTCCAAATATAGTAAAAATTAATAGTGTCATTTAGGAATTTATAGACAAAGGATTTTCAATAATCCCCCAATACATGTACATAACTAATTTACTACTCAGAAAATATTCTGTACCTACTTGGTGGGTTTTCCCAAAGACTCTAAGAGGCCACATTTTGTTAGCCTGGATTGAAATATTACATAGAGTCAAGAATAATAAAAATGAACTTCCAAAGAAAAGGAGAAACTCAATTTAAGAAAATGTTGTGCTCCAAAAAGTTGTCTTTATTTTGGTTGGAACCCAGGAGGAAGAAGAGAACTAATACTACATCCCAGGTAACTGGATTAGGTGTTCCTATAGATTTTTATTTCATTTAATTGTCACGATAATTCCATGCAGTAGGTATCATGATGAGACCAAGAAAGCAACTTAACCAAGGTCATCCAGCAAGCAAGTGGGAGGCCGAAGGTTCCACATCATGTGTACAATCATGTTATTCCTATTTAGTCACACCAACTCAAGATACCCCTTTTTCAAAAAATAAAAATAAAAATAATAGAAGCAGGTTAGGTTTTTGGGAGGAGTTTTAGCTCCACAAAAGCCTACTTTCGTTTTTTTTGTTCCTATGACATTTTGTACCTCATCTTGTACTATAACTACTTCTTTACTTGTCTCCTCCACTAAACTGCCCGAGAACAGGAACATCGTAAGACCAACAGGCAGAGATCACAGAGATCACAGAATGCTCACTATGTGCCATGATACCAAGTATTTTACATATAAGCATTTAATTTCACCCTGACAATCCTAGGAGGAAGGTACTATCTTTATCACCAATGTACGGGTAAGCTGAGGCATAGAGAAATTAAGAAACTTGCCTAAAAATACACAGCTGGTGCAAGATGAAGAGAACTCAAACCCAGAAGCAGTCTAACTCACGAGTTCACCATACTGTCCCATTCATCTGTCTATCTTCAGCACCCTTCCTGCCAAACAAGGGACCCTTAGTGAGTTAAATATTTGTTGAATGAATATAAAGTGGGGGCACAGCACTGGGTACACAAATCTAAAGTGTAACTGAAAAATACATACATATTTCCCAGAAAGTGTGTTCTGAGTTCTGTCTGGAGATGTCAGGGTCAGTTTTGGCAATGAAAGCATCCTCCTGTCCTGTTCTTTTCAAAGTACAACCTCACCAGATATTTATATAGTTCTCCCACGTGTTAGGAGTTCTGGTTAGCAGGGACTCCCAGGGTGGGGTGTGGTGGTAATAATGGGTGGTGACAGGCGAAGAAGTTGGGGCTGGGGGATTCAGCCTTTCCAGAGGGCTACCTGCACTTCACGCACTGCCCTTTGGTCAGTCCTGGGGGATGATCCCAGGGGATGAAAGAATTCAAAAGAATTCATTTTTGGCATTCATTTACATTCCACTCAGCCAAGCATCAGTAACAGCTCCAGCTTATTATTGGCTGGGCTTTGATCAGAAAGGAGGAGGGAATTTGGCATTTTTCATTAGGAGCTACAGATAAGCCAGACTTCAACGTTGCATAGATTCACATTGCTCTCTGCCTAATTAGGTTGCACTGTAACTGAAAGTCACAGGATATTACTGACACCTAGTGGTAGTTTCAAACACAACAACAAAAAAATTTTTTAAATCAATTTAAAAAATAAAGTAAAACCAAGCTTATAAGAAAGCAGCAAACAGTAAAAGACTGGTGTATCAAGATTTCTGGTTATAAAAGGCCAGTTTTATTTGGTATCAATTACTAAGAGTTTTTTGTTACCAGGCACTATACTAAGCAATTATTTTATTAACTTAATCCTTATAATAACTTTAGGAGGCACTGTTTTCTTAATGAGAAAACTGGGGTTAATGAAAATTAAGGAGCTTGGTTTGTAAGCAGGGTGTTAGCATTCAAAATCAGGTGAGCCTATGATACTGTTTATAACAATTATAAAAGTTATAAAAGAGTAACCAAACTTCTTCAATCGGTTTACCACTGAAGCATTCACTCACACATTTATTTATCAAATTTTTCTTGAGGGTCATCTAGGTTCAGGGCAATATGACAGATGTTGGAAGTAAGATTATGAATTTCAGAGTCTCTCTGCCTCCAGAAGTTCACTAATGATCACAGTACTATACCCATCCATCATTCACCCACAAATATGTCTTTAGTGCCTACCATGTACCAGTTATTTAGCCTGGGATGAACACCTTGTTCCTTGTGCTTAAGCTTATCTTGTGAGTGAGACAGACAAACACATAAATATAATGTAGTGTTGTGGGCACTATGATTGGGGAGAAATACAGGGTAATATGAGGGCACAGAGGCACAGCCCCTACATTAGCTTTGGGGACATCAGAAAAGGTTTTTGAAAGGATAATGAAAATGAATTTCTTTTCTATTTAATTCCAGGTAAAATAATTTTTCCTCAAAATAAGCAAGCAACTACTTGATTTAATTTCAAATAATGCCACAAAAAATCTTAAAGAGGAAAACTAAATATTTTAGGAAATATACAAAGATTATTTATAAACATTTCAAATCTGAGTTCTAAATGCAAATGCTAACGAATTGCAAGTATTTAGTGAATAAGAGCTTAGAAAACAACGAAAAATTATTCTAACATTTAGTCACTTATTCAGGCCACAGATATTTATTGAGCATCTACAATGTGTCAGGTATCATGCTGAAAGCTGGAAGCGTAATGTTGAGCAAAAGGATCCAGTAGTGCCCACTAGAAAGTTCTAGTAGAGTGTTTAGCAGAGGAGACAGACAAAAATAAAAATGTACAAAATACCCTCTCCAGTCCGTGCCTCCAAGGTGACAAAGAAGGGACAACGGTCGTGCCAAAAAGGGCTGCAGCCACGTGCAGCCTATTTGCTGCACAAACTGTGCCTGATGTGTGCCCAAGGACAAAGCCATTAAGAAATTCGTCATTCAAAACATAGTGGAGGCCACAGCAGTTGGACACTTCTGAAGCGAGCGTCTTTGACGCCTATGTGCTTCCCAAGATGTATGTCAAGCTAAATTACTCTGTGAGTTGTGCAATTCACAACAAAGTAGTCAGGAATCGATCCTGTGAAGGCTGCAAGGACCGAACACCCCACCCCGATTTAGACCTGTGGGTGCTGCCCCACGACCTCTGCCAAAGGTGATGTAGGGAGCTGAGTCCTTCAAGACTGAAGACAGACTATTCTCTGGAGAAAAATAAAATGGAAATTGTACTAAAAAAAAAAAAAGTACAAATTTACATACAAATAATAAGATTTCAAATTCTTACCAGTAATTAAATCTGAAGGTATTCTATCAGTCAAGAAGTCAACCACAAGTATCCTACTTGTTGCAAATATAACACCACCTTGTGTGTAAACTTCATAGCGACTGTTGCTTGCGATTTCATTTGTTACACGGCGAGGGAGGTGTTCAACTCCTTCTATCTTCAGCTGATTGATAAAATACTCCTAAATCAAATCAAACTTGATTAGTAGGCTATTTAATACAGGGCAGTTTTTAATAGGTTACAGATATTTAAAATAATGTGCTATCTTTCTCTGAGATAATGAACTTAATAATGAATATACACACTAAGTTACTTCTTTATAGTAACTTCAACCAACCAGTCTACATTTAATGAGGTTTCCTTATTTTGGGGTTTACACTAAGGAATAATTGCACTTCAGTCATTATCAGCACTCAACTACAATGACATATGCACACACACACAAAACCTCAAACTTTTAAAAGCCTGGATTAAAAGATTTCTGCTACCTAGAAAATACTTCCCACCAAAGCCAGGTGTGTAGCCAAGCACATTCTATGAGACGATAACAAGGGAATCCTTTCCCCAGACAATGTTTTAGACTATCAGTTCTGTGCTGATCCATCCTAGAGGGACTTCATGTCACTGGGTCCCTTGGCTTGGTTTATTTATATCTCCAGTTTAAAACCATCTTTACTAGGCCCTGTGTGTTGCCTTAGGCCCTATGCTAAGCACTGAGGATACCTAGATGAATCAAACAGGGTCCTTGCCCTCAAAGAGACTGTGGTCACTCTTCTCAGCTGACATTTTTCTCCTGGCCACCTGATCTATCTAGGGGATCATCAGACTTGTCAGACCAAGCTGTGTCCTCTCTCAACAGCCCCCAGCCCCAGGTGTAGCCCCATTCCATCTTTCTCAGTGTTCTCCATTCTCCTTAAATGTAGTTAACCTTTGCCAACATCCTCAGCGTCCAGTTCCAATCCCTTTCTGACCCTATGGCCCTCTTAACACAGCCTTGGTGAATGCCCTATTTCCTGGTCCCTCCTTTTCTCTATTGGGTTTTTCCAGCCTCAGCATCTCCTTTCATGTCTCCCCATCACCCTCAGAGACCCTTCCATCGGCATCACTGTTCCCTTTCAGGGACCTTCCTTCTGCCCCCAGAAACTCCCTTAATGGCCAACTTCAGGACTCTCCCGTTATTCCTATCCAGATCCTCCTTCCGACATCTCCCCTTCCACTGCAGGGACCTCCGATCCTCTCCTACCACTCAGAGCCCCTTCACCTTTCAGTGCCCTTGCACCCATGTCAGGGACCTGCATCCTTCTGGGGACCCCTCTCATCCCTCTTAGTGTTGTCAGGGAATTGCATCCTTCTCGGGACCCCTTCCATCATTCTCACTGTGCCTGCACAGTGTCAGGGACCCGCATCCCCTGGGGACCCCTCCCATTTCTCTTAGTGTTCTTGAACTCTGGTCAAAGACTTGCATCCTTCTTGGGACCCCTCCCTTCCCTCTCAGAGTCCCCGCACAGTGTCAGGGACTGGCATTCCTCTTAGTGTTCTTCAACTCCTGCCAGGGACCTGCAGCCTTCTCGGGGCCCCTCCAATTCTTCTCAGTGTCCCCGCACAGTGTGAGCGACTGGTATCCTCCTCGCGACCCCTTACATACGTCTGTGTTCCCGCAGTGTGAGGGACCTGCATCCCCCTGGGGACTCCTGCCATCCTTCTCTGTGTCATCGCGTAGTGTCAGGGGCTTGAATCCCCCTCAGAGCCCCTCCATCCCTGTCAGAGGCCTCGCATCCGCTCAGGAGGCCCTCAACATTCTCTGAGTCCCCTCACACCCGCGCCAGCGCGGCCGCCCCTCCTCGGCCGGCTGCGTGTTGAGCACAAGCACCAGGCAGGCTGGGTGGCAGTGCAGCTGGAGAAAGTGGTAGAGGAGCTGGTCGGCGCCGAGCCCGCGGGCGCACACTACCAGCCCGTCAGTGTCGAGCAGTTCCAGCACCAGCTGCCGCTCGCACTCCAGCAGCGGCGCTACCGCAGTCCGTCGAGCCAGTAGCCCTGGCTCCATAGAAGCTCTTCCGGGTCGCAGCCGAACGCAGCCGAAGGAAGCCAACTCCGAGACGAGAGCAGGCCGAACTCAACCGAAGAGAGCCGAGTCCGAGAGGACGACTGCCAGCCGAACGTAGCCGAGGAGAGCCGAGACTGAGACGATCGTGGGCCGAACGCAGCCGAAGAGGAGCCGAGGCCAGGACAGGAGCGCTCTCAGAAAGCCGAAGAGAGCCCAGCCTGAGAAGGCAAGCGTCGGCCGAACTCAGCCGAGGAAGAGCCGAGTGGAGCCGAAGATTCATAGAGTCACCTCGAGGGGCTGGCGCTCCCTATCGGTGTAGCTTGCAGATGTCAGGCTCCATCCACGTCTCTTTTGAGGTTCCACAACCCCTGGCACCCTAGCCTCAAGCTGCCAAAAAGCAAGGGAAGGAGAAGTAAGCCTAAGGAACTTAATCCCCCGACATCGGCAGTTGAAAAAGTTAGTGGTCAATATTCCAAATGCGCCTAGAGTTAGAAGCACCTGTTTCCTAGGGTGGTTTTTGGCCCTTCCTTTTGCGATTAGTCCCCATCCCTCTTTTAATTTTTTTTTTCCTTTCCCGAGACAGGGTGTTGATCTGTTGCCCAGGCTGGAGTGCAGTGGCTGTGGAATAAGCAGAATCATTTACTAACTTCAGACCTCTGGTTGCCTCCCAAAGACTTCAATACAATAAACTATTTTTAAAAATCCCTCCTTCCACTAGAGGGACACCTCCCGCAGTGTTTGTTCTATACCTAGAAATGCCTGATAATTGAACTAGTAGAGGAATTGTTTTGTATAGAAACCCCCCGCCTTTGTCATTAGAAAATAGAAAATACAAGTAAGCAAAAATGAAAATCACTTGTTTCCATTACGTGGAAATAACCACTGTTAACATCATGAAATCTGTTTTATTTAGTCCTTTTTTTTCTATCTATATACGCATTCTCTCATCACACGGAGTTCTTTTACTGATATGAGATAATTAATATCCCTGATTTAAATCCCCAGCTTTGTCATTAACATTTGACAAACCTCTGAACATGATATTTCATATTCTTTTACAAAGTCCTTTTATACGGCTGATGAGATTTCCATTATGTGGCTGTACTTATCTAATTGCTTATTAGAGGACACTTAGTCTTTCTGATTTTTCCCCTCCAGTAATATAAATAATATTTCACTAAACATCTTTGTATGTAAATTCAACCATGGCCTTCAGATACACGTCTAGAAATGAATAATCACTGGGATAAAGAGAAAAAATTGTAAGGCTTTTCATTACATTCACATTGCCACATTGCCCTCTAGAAAGCCTATACCAATTCACATTCACACCAGCCGTTTCCAAGAGCATCTGTTCCTCTACCTCTTTACTGCTTAATCCGGTATTTTACTTACATTTTGTCAAGATGAAAGTAGCACATAATTCCTGAATGCTGTTTAAGTGGAAAGGGTTGCCTGCAGACACTTTACATACAGCGTTTCCTGTGAGGCAGATATTAATCTCGTCAGTTCTGCCAGTGAGAAAAATGAAGGTGCAGGGAGGTTATGTAACTTGGGTAAGGCCACGGGAGCTAGTTACTGTATTTCTTAGATCTATTTCAGGACGTGATATGGGGGTACTCAACACATATTTAGGAAATGAAGCTTGAAATGACAAAGCTGAAATTCAAACCTGATTCCCAAGCGGTGGTAGCCAGAATATCGGCTTCCCAAAGATGTTCACATCCTAATCCCTGGAGCCTGTATGTTATCTTATGTGGCAAAGGGGGGTTTGCAGATGTGATTATATTAAGTTCTTGAGATGGGGGGATTATATGGATTATCCAGGTGGGCTCAATGTATCACAAATGTGCTTATAAGAGAAAGAGGGAGGTAGGAGGGTCAGATTCAGAGATCTGACAGGAGGCTGAGTTCAGAGTAATGTGGAACGGGCACTGAACCAAGGAATGCAGCCCTTACAAGCTGAAAAAGGCAAGCAAATGGATTCTCCGCTAGGGCTCCCGGGAGGAGTGCAGCTCTACCCACCCATTTTGGACTTCTGACCCCCAGAACTGGAAGATAATGAATTTGTGTTAAGCCCGTTTGATCAGATGACGTCCCCAGCTGATCAAAACAAAATAAAATTTAAAAACTATAGATAGGGCCGGGCGCGGTGGCTCACGCCTGTAATCCCAGCACTCTGTGAAGCTGAGGCAGGCGGATCACCTGAGGTCGGTAGTTCGAGACCAGCTTGACCAACATGGTGGAACCCTGTGTCTACTAAAAATACAAAAATTAGCCAGGTGTGGTGGCGCATGCCTGTAATCCCAGCTAAGGCTGAGGCAGGAGAATCGCTTGAACTTGGGAGGCAGAGGTTGCAGTGAGCTGAGATGGCGCCATTGCACTCCAGCCTGGGCAACAAAAGCAAAACTCGTCTCAAAAAAACCAACCAAACAAACAAACAAACAAAAACTATACATAGGAGTATACAGTGAAACAATCTTTTTGGAAGGCGATTGGTCAATCTACATAGAAATTTTAAATACATGTATAGATACATATACACATACAGTCATCTGGTAAATGTTTATGGGGCATCCAATGTGTCAGGCACTGCTCTAAGCGCTGGGAGTTTACTAGTGGGCAAAGGAGACACAGAACTTATATTCTAGTGGGGAGCTTGTATATGAAGATGTGTATTCATTATATCATTGTGTGGACTATTGTTATTTCTTGCATATTTCTCCTAAATGTCCAAGAATAGGAGAGTAGTTAAAATTTCTTCATGCATCTCTGATAGGTAGAATATTAGCCATGAAAACCTGTATGTGGAAAGATACTCAATATGTATTATTGTATACTGAAAAAAGCAGTTGCAAAACAGTAATGTATAGCATGGTCCCATTTGTATAAAAACAAAATGGTAAATGGTACGTGCATAGAGAAGCCCTAGAATAAACAGATCCGAACCACAGCAATTACTTCTGGGGAGTTGACATAAGTAGTAGGTTTCAGGATCAGACCTTTGTACTTCAGTATATGCCTTTCTGCTCTGTTTGACTTTCTTATCATGAACTTATATTGCTTTTATAATAAAAATGAAAGAAAAAAACTTCCCAGCTACTGTATAAATACTTCATCAACCCTAAAAAATATCACCTTGTGAATTCTAGATTTAAATGTGTGTGGTGGGCAACATTTAATGTCAAATGTTGGTATCTGGGGAAGTAGATTTTATAAATTGTGACAGCTTGTGGCTACACATTTTACTTTTGTCCCTGGGTAAAAGCTTTCAATCTGAGGTGAAGGTTGTTTTTTTTTTTTTTTTTCGAGACAGGGTCTTGCCCTGTCGCCCAGGCTGGAGTGCAGTGGCATGAACTCGGCTCACTGCAACCTCAGCCTCCTGGGTTCAAACAATTCTTATCCTCAGCCTCCTGAGTAGCTGGGATTACAGGCACACACCACTATGCCCAGCTAATTTTGTATTATTAGTAGAGATGGGGCTTCGCCATGTTGGCCAGGCTGGTCTTGAACTCCTGACTTCAAGTAATCTGCCTGCCTCGGCCTCCCAAAGTGCTGGGATTATAGGCGTGAGCCACTGCTCCCAGCCTAAAGTTTGTTCTTTATATCACTTATGGTTTTTGATGTCCTTTCTGCTTTAAATTATCTCCAATGTGGATTTTAATTATTCTATTAGAATTTAAATTTCCTTGTTATTCTTTTCTTGTTTAATTTGGCTTTTTGTTCTGCATTTCTGTCTTTACCTTTATAACTCCCTACTTTTCTTTCATAGAAGCTTCTTGATTTTATGTTTATTGATCTATCTATATCTACATAGATTTACATATATGCAGATTTTCTATATATCTACCTAGATATATTTAGATATAAATACACATTATCTTTACCTAAACTATAGATATAGATAGATAGAAACTTACAGTTGGCCCTCTGTGGGTTCTGCATCTGTGGATCCAACCAACTGTGGTTTGAAAATATCGAAAAGAAAAACCGATAAAAAATAACAACAATAAAATAATTTCAGAGTGAATAAAATGTGAAAAAAAATAAAAGTACAAATCAAAAAATCAATGCAGTATGACAACTATTTACATAACATTTACATTGTATTGTGTATTATAAGCAATCTAGAGATACTTTAAAGTGTATGGGAGGATGTGCATAGGTTATATTCAAATACTACAGCATTTTATATAAGGTATTTGAGCATCAAGGAATTTGGTATTAATATATAGCAGGTGGGGGAGTCCTGGAACCACCAACAAGTAATTTTAAATAGTTTTGTCCGTATTTTTTAGAAAGTCAGTTTTTTGTTGTTGGTTTTTTTTTATTTTTGAGATGGAGTTTCGCTCTTGTTGCCCAGGCAGGAGTGCAATGGCATGATCTCGGCTCATCACAACCTCCACCTCCCCCGGGTTCAAATGATTGTCCTGCCTCAGCCTCCCTAGCAGCTGGGATTATAGGTGTGCACCACCATACCCAGCTAATTTTGTATTTTTAGTAGAGATGGGGTTTCTCCATGTTGATCAGGCTGGTCTCGAACTCCTGATCTCAGGTGATCTGCCCACCCTGGCCTCCCAAAGTGCTGGGATTACAGGTGTGAGCCACCATGCCTGGCCTAGAAAGTCAGTTTTAAGTTATGCTTTTTTTCCTGTCTTTAGAACAATGTTCTTTTTTCTTTTGCTTTAGTGTCTTTTTATAGGCCTCAAATGTGAATGATAATCTTGGGAAAGCAAATCTTTGCATCATTTAATGATTCTACCAAGATATTGCTTATAAATAATAAGATCTGTGATATTTTGTAACAATGGATTATCAGTCCCAAGTTACACAGCACTAAAAAGAAATATATTCTGTGTGTTTTTGAAGTCCCAGAAAAAAAACAATTTGAAAACAATATTATCTACAGAACTTATTTGGATCTACTGAGAAGAAAGTTTAGGTGCAAGAGGAGTTATTAAAAATTTGTATAACTGGGTGTGGTGGCTCACGCCTGTTATCCCAGCACTTTGGGAGGCCGAGGCAGGCGGATCACAAGGTCAGGAGTTCCAGACCAGCCTGGCTAAAACGGTGAAACCCCGTCTCTACTAAAAATACAAAAAAAATTAGCCGGGCGTGGTGGCGGGCACCTGTAGTCCCAGCTGCTGGGGAGGCTGAGGCAGGAGAATGGCGTGAACCCGGGAGACGGAGCTTGTGGTGAGCCGAGATCGCGCCACTGCACTCCAGCCTGGGTGACAGAGCGAAACTCGTCTCAAAAAAAAAAAAAAAAAGAAAGAAAGAAAGAATATGCATAGTTTTACCCTGTCTGTTTAAAAATAAAGATTGAAAGAATACATATGCAAATAAGTTTACTTTTTTTTTTGGTAATACTTTACTGCATTGTCTGAATACTGACAGTCAGTATGCATTATGAAGCTACATGGCTAACACTGAGTACTCACTGTGTGTGCCAGGCGCTGGGTTCAACGCTCTACATGCATTTATATTTCATTTAATTCTTTCTGCAACCTGAGATGGTATAGCCACCCCATTTTACAGAGTTGAAACTGAGGCTCAGAGACTGAAAGTTAAGCCTGAGGTTGCAGTCAGTAAGAGGCAGAGCTGGAACTGAAACCTACGTGTGTCTGACCGCCAGTTCATGTTCTCACGGCAGGCTAGTCTGCTTCACAGAGTGTGGAGTAGATGGTGCATGCCTGCTAGGATGGGCTGGGTATCACTGTAGGTAACAAACAGCCCCAAACAATGGAAATCTACAACACTGAAGGCTCTTTTGCTGCCCATGCTGCATGTCCTCCATGGCTCTCCTGTGCCTTGTGCCCCACATCCCCTCATCCTGCCATAAGAATAAAGGAGCAGCCTCCATATGGGAGCTGTCAGCTGCTCTAAGAGATGAAGGAGAGGGTGGCCAGTCTCAATGGCTCCCAACTCTTTTGCCTTGAGGTGACACGCTTCACTTCCACTCACATCTCCTGGGTCAAAGCAAATCCCATGGGTACATCCACTTTCGAGTGGCCCAGGAGAGAACCGGAAATACTCGGTGGACTCCATTAAGGCTGTCATATGGTGTCAGCCTGCATGGGAGACTGTGGAGGGGCAGAGGAGGAGAGTGGGGAACTGATGGGAAATGACAGCAGGACTAAGTCACTGCGGATTTGCTTTATCCTCAGCCAGGTGGAGTTTGTCCCAGAGCTGCACAAAATCATCACCAGCATGATTAAACGGAGTAGACTTCAGAAAAAGCAGTTTGGTCAGATGTAATCAGCAGTGAACTCAGAATCAACTGAGTGACATTGAGTCAGTAAATCTCTGACTGCCTCAGTTGCCCCATATGATAGTTTTGAGGATGGGAACATTGAAAGAGTTGATTTAGAAGGATATCAAGAATGAAAATTCCAACATTTTAGTTCCTTTAAGTTAAATCCAGGCACTATCTTTCCTGCAAGTCTCCTGTTCCTTTCAGATTGCACAGGTGAGAGTGCTCAGATTAGGGCTGGAAGTTGTAAACTATTGCTCCCACACCGACAGTGCCCCCATGTCATCCATGTATTCTGTGCATTTTCCTGTGCTAAACACTCTCCCAAAACATCGCGGGGCCTGATTCTTCCTCTTTCTTCCAATGGCCCTGGGTGACTCAAGCGCCCATTCAATGACCAGGACACAGAGGTTTTAGAGAGATGCTCCATGAGGCCCCAGGTGCGAGCCTGTACCCTGCCAGAGCATGAGGTAAGGGACAGGGCATCGTCTGTGGGGGTAGTGGGGGTAGTGGGGGTAATGGTCAGCCAGGCTTGGTGACTCTACTTGCTCACCAGAGGATCCTACACCTGCCACCTCCGATGGATCCACTGCCTCTGTGCCTGCCTGTACTGCTGATGCTCCAGTGGCTAACTCAGCATCCCAGCCTAGGCCCAATGCCACTGAAGACGGACCTGCCCCCTGAGGACCCAGGAATTCTACCAGTCAGCTGTCCCCAGGAGTGCCCAGACCCTCATTCTCGTCCAGGACCCAGGAGCCCTACCCCCTGGCCTTCCCTCATCAGCCATAAATGATGATTTACTGCTGTTACCATCATCACTGCCTTTAGTGGCCAAGGACCTTCCAAGGTGCCAGCTCTGGAACGAAAGATGCCCTTGGGAGGTGATGACACTCAGGTACACGGGTGCTCAACAGATTGCTTCCTCCTATCCTCAGACAGTCTTTGCATGCATGCAACCATTGGCACTCCCATTGTATGGAAGGAAACCAGCCCAGGGTCACACAGCTGGTCAGCAGCAACACAGCTGGTCTCAAATCTAAGGTGCCTGGCCATGCCTCCATGAGGGACTGGCCTGCAAGAGAGGTTGATCCTGGCTTTGGGGAGCCTTTCCTGGGCTGCACGAATAACCCCCACTGTTTGAGGCCCCAAACTCTGCTCACATCTTCCTTTCCCTGTCTCTGCTTGGGCTATGATCACAGTGACTCTAGTAACCCTTCATGGACATTATAGTAATCTCTGCCATTCACTTTTGGTCTAATCTGACTTCAACCCCCACTCACTTGGTCTCTCCTTTTACAACCAACACAACCGAAATCTAGGGCTTTTGTTTGTTTGTTTGTTTGTTTGTTTGTTTTTGAGACAGAGTCTCATTCCATTCTGTTACCCAGGCTGGAGTGCAATGGTGCGATCTTGGCTTACTGCAACCTCCACCTCCCGGGTTCAAGGGATTGTCCTGCCTCAGTCTCCGTAGTAGCTGGGATTACAGGTGCATACCACCACACCCGGCTAATTTTTGTATTTTTAGTAGAGACGGGGTTTCACCATATTGGTCAGGCTGGTCTCGAACTCCTGACCTCATGATCCGCCTGCCTCAGCCTCCCAAAGTGCTGGGATTACAGGCGTGAGCCACTGTGCCCAGCCAAATCTAGGGCTGCAGCATGGCAGCAGCATACAAATAGAATTGAATTCCATAGTTTTGTTATCCCTGTTTTTTGTTTGTTTGTTTGTTGTTGCTGCTGTTTTTGAGACAGAGTCTCACTCTGTCACCTAAGCTGGAGTGCAGTGGTGCGATCTCGGCTCACTGCAACCCCTGCCTCCCAGGTTCAAACTATTCTCCTGCCTCAGCCTCCCGAGTAGCTGGGACTACAGGCGCCCACCACCACACCCGGCTAATTTTTGTATTTTATTAGAGACAGGGTTTCACCATATTGGCCAGGCTGGTCTGGAACTCCTGACCTTGTGATCTGCCCACCTTGGCCTCCCAAAGTGCTGGGATTACAGGTGTGAGCCACCATACCCAGCCCCTGTTTTGTTTTTGTTTTGCTTGTTTCTTAGGGTTGTTTTTCTATTTATGGTAAAGGCATTGGCTTTCCATTTGTGGCATCAATAGAATATTTCCTGTTTACAATAACCTTGTGTCATAGTAAATGGTAAAGGGATTTAAAGCAGTGGTTTTCAGCTGCCAGAGGCCTGAGTGAGTTTGGACACGCTCTGTGTGATCGGGCAGAAGAAGGCCTTTGGGAAGTTTAGCTGAGGACTGGGCCAGGAAAGGTGATGGACAGTGGGGGTCTGTCCTAGTCACCAGGTCCCTGGGTCCTGCCCACCTGCTTGGCGCTCCTCACCCATCACTCATGATGCTGCCAAGCCCTCTGGGTATTGTGGCCAAATACCCTAGGAGAGAAGCTGATGAACTTTGTTTCTTGAAATGCACTGATTCCTTGGACATCCCTGGGAGGGCAATCATGAAAGTCAACTTGGTTTTCTCCCCCTCATTTGGGTTCAGAATTTAAAGTCCACATGCACAGGCAGTAAGACGATATAGATAAGTGACATCATCACTCTGTTTCGGATGTTAAAATGTTTAGGTGGGTTAGGGGTGATTTGAGATCACACAACCTTGTGCCACAAAGTGGAATTCCCAGGCCAGAGGGAGACATTTTATTGCCATGCTATGATTTTATCATTGAGTTTAAAGGCAATCTTGTTTCATTTTGGATACTTTCTTATGTTTATATCTTATAAGGGCACTTTGAATTTCCAAGCAAATAATAATTTTGAGTTAGCTTTTAATCATTGACTTCTAGCACAGTTATATGATCAGAAACATGCTGTGTGATTTGATTGCTCTAAAATATATTGAGATTTGCTGGAACAAAATAAGGCAGGTTAATTTTTGTAAATGTACCCTGCATGCTTAAAATGAATGTATCTACAACATTTATTCCTGAGATACAGGTTGATGGACGGATGGCTACAAGGATTCGATGGAGATGGTTTACTATTGGGACCTTCCGCATCCCGCTGATGTTTTGTTGCTTAGGGTATGAACGGCTGAGCGGGGGCTGTAAAACCTCGCACTCTGCTTTGGTATGAGGTTCTTCCTGCCGTCCTGCCATCATTTGTTTTTTATGTTTTGTCACCAAGAGTGACCTTGAGGAACCCTGGGAGCTCAGGAAGGAAGGAGCGCCCAGAAGCAGGGACAGGGAGCTGGTTGGGGAGGACCAGAAATCAGGTTTGTGAAGGTTCCAGAGAGGACCTGTCCTTGGGAGGAGTGTGGGGGGCTGAGATGGGGGAGGGGGCATTGGAATGACGCTACCTGGAATGTCCATTGTGAGGCACCACCGGGGTCACGGATTGGTGGAGAGGGAGTATAAAGCCCCAGGGTTTCTAAGGGAGGGCCCAGACCGAAGAAGGTTTGCTGAAAAGCAGATCCCTGGTCTCCGTCTGATTGCTTCTAAGCCTCACGCTCCCTTGCCCCGCGCGTCCTGTTGCTTCCCTGATCGACCTTCTCCCTGACCTGTAGCTAAACCTTCCACCAGCGCATCAGAACTTAATTTGAACCGGATCCTTTCCCAGACCCCTTTCTTCTCCTCCTCCTCCTCCTCCTCCTCCTCCAGGTGCCCAACAGCCCCCTTCTCCTCCTTTCCTTTCCCTTCCCTCCCCTCCCCTCTCCCTTCCCCTCCCCCTCCCCAACTCAGATCCGGGACCCCATCCCCGTCCCCTTCCCTCCCCCCACCCTAAGCCACCCCACCTCTGTCCTGGCCGCCTCAGGGCGCCCTGAGAGGACCAGGACATGCGGGTGCAGTGGCTGCACTTTTGGCTCCTCCTGCTGGGATTTATCAGCCATCAGTCCACCTATGTGAGTAGACGCTGGACCCGCGGGGTTTCCTCCTTGTTACTGGGCTGTGTCACGCGGCCTGAAATTACACAGCTCAGGCCTGTAATCCCAGCACTTTAGGGGGCCGAGGTGGGCAGATCACTTGAGTCCAGGAGTTGAAGACTAGCCAGGGCATCATAGCGAAACCCCATCTCTACAAAAAATTCCAAAAAAGATTAGTCGGGCCTGGTGGTGCGTACCTGTTATCCCAGTTACTGGAGAGGCTGAGGTGGGAGGGTGTAAGTTTACTAACTCTGGAAAGTACGTACACCAGCATAACCCAACCCCCTTTCAAGATCTACATTATTTTATTTTTATTATTATTTTTTTGAGACAGAGTTTCTCCCTTGTTGCCCAGGCTGGAGTACAATGGGGCAATATCAGCTCACCGCAACCTCTGCTTCCCAGGTTCGAGCGATTCTCCTGCCTCAGCCTCCCGAGTAGCTGGGATTACAGACATGTGCCACCACACCCAGCTAATTTTGTATTTTTAGTAGAGATACAGTTTCTCCATGTTGGTCAGGCTGGTTTTGAACTCCCGACCTCAGGTGATCTGCCCACCTCGGCCTCCCAAAGCGTTGGGATTACAGGCATAAACCACCGTGCCCAGCCAAGATCTACACTATTATGTCACCCCAGAAAGTGAACTCTCAGTCTTCCCAGCCAATCTCTTTCTTATCATAGGTTAGCTTGCTTATTCTGGAATTTCGCGTATACAGATGCATGCCATGCCATAGGTACTCTATTGTGTCTGCCTTATTCTGCTCAACACCATGTTTCTGAAATCATTCCCATTGTTGTATGGTTCTCTAACTCCATCATTTCCATTTCAGACTCAGCATATGCCGAGTTCAACCTGTTGAAGGGCTATCTCTGTTTAATTCACCATCTTGAAAGAAACATTTAAAATTGAGATGTTTTCAAGAATATATAGTTAAATCCTGAGGAATCGATGTAGAAATGGTATCACAAGCTGTCTGAACTTACTCAGGGGAAGTCTTTGTCTTCACTCACATAAGAGTCTAATGGAATTAATATCAACAATCTTAGAGAAATCCCACACTATTCATGCCATTTTCATGATCTTGGTAATTTTTTTTAATTTTTTTTAAATTTTTCATCGCCTTGGTATTTTTTTTTTTTTTTTTTTTTGAGACGGAGTCTCACTCTGTCACCCAAGCTGAAGTGCAGTGGTGCAATCTCGGCTCACTGCAACCTCTGCCTCCCAGGTTCAAGTGACTCTTCTGCCTCAGCCTCCCGAGTAGCTGGAACTATAGGCGCATGCCACCATGCCCTGCTAATTTTTGGTATTTTTAGTAGAGATGGGTTTCACCGTGTTAGCTAGGATGGTCTCAATCTCCTGATCTCGTGATCCACCCACCTCAGCTTCCCAAAGTGCTGGGATTACAGGTGTGAGCCACCGCGCCCGGCTGACCTTGTTAATTTTTAAGCACTAAAATTTGATACTTATTTGTGAATGAAGTCACCTCTTCATTGTATTTTTTTTTTACTTATGCTGAGCTTTAAATGGCAAAGATTCACATAATCCAAGAGAGAAGTATTATTTAGAGGGATTCTTTTATCATGTGATATTTAATAAATGCATCCAACGTTATACATCAGTTTAAAAAACAAGTAAATAACTTTAAAGTAAAGATAACTACTGGCCAGGAGCAGTGGCTCACACCTGTATTCCCAGCACTTTGGGAGGCCAAGGCAGGTGGATCATGAGGTCAGGAGTTCGAGACCAGCCTGGCCAAGATGGTGAAACCCCGTATCTACTAAAAATACAAAAATTAGCCGAGCGCGATGGCAGGCGCCTGTAATCCCAGTTACTCAGTAGGCTGAGGCAGGAGAATCGCTTGAATCCAGGAGGCGGAGGTTGCAGTGAGCTGAGATCATGCCACTGCAATCTAGCCTGGGTGACAGAGCAAGACTTTGTCTCAAAACAAAAAGAAAAGAAAAGATAAGATAATTATTTTATACTTAGCTTGTCTTACCCATGAGTGACGGGCTGCATGTGGCCCAGGACAGTTTTGAATGCAGTTCAACACAAATTTGTAAACTTTCTTAAAACATTATGAGATTTTGGCCAGGTACAGTGGCTCATGCCTGCAATCCCAGCACTTTGGGAGGCTGAGGCGGGCAGACTACCTGAGGTCAGGAGTTTGAGACCACCCTGGCCAACATGGCAAAACCCCATCTCCACAAAAAATACAAAAATTTGCTGAGTGCACTGTCAGGTGCCTGTACTTCCAGCTACTCAGGAGGCTGAGGCAGGAGAATCACTTGAACCTGAGAGGCAAAGGTTGCAGTGAGCCGAGAGCATGCCACTGCCCTCCAGCCTGGGTGACAGAGTGAGACCCCATCTCAAAAACAAACAACAAACAAAAACAAAAAAACGGCTGGGCACAGTGGCTCACACCTGTAATCCTAGCACTTTGGGAGGCCGAGGCAGGCAGATCGCCTGTCAGGAGTTCAAGACCAGCCTGGCCAACATGGTGAAACCTCATCTCTAGTAAAAATACAAAAATTAGTTGGGCATGGTGGCAGAGACCTGTAATCTCAGCTACTTGGGAGGCTGAGGCAGGAGAATGGCTTGAGCCCAGGAGCTGGAGGTTGCAGTGAGCCGAGATTGCACCACTGCACTCCAGCCTGGGCGACTGAGCAGAACTCTGTCTCCAAAAAAAAAAGGATTTTTTTTTTAGATCATCAGCTATTGTTAGTGTTAGTGTATGTTATGTGTGACCCAAGACAACTTTGCTTCTTTAATATAGCCAGGGAAGCCAAAAGATTGGACATCCCTGCTTTATACCAAGAAAGATGACACCCCACATTTGCAATGCCTAAAAACACTACCAGCCTTCCGAAAAACATGAGACTTCTAACTTCGGTTCTTTTTTGTAGCAGTGGAATCCCACGGTGATATCTGATGGATGTGGTTACCTTTTGGAGGAGGTTGACGGTTTCTAAGGATGATTCTTTCTGAGAGAAATATTGTCAGTGTCATTGACCTTTTCATTATTTCAACTATTATTATTCCAGGTTATCAATTCTCTGCGTGACCATTTCCATCCTGGGACTGACTTTTGTGGAATTCTTTGGATAGTTATCATTATCGTGTTCCTGGGAATTTCTACACTTGCCATTTTCCTCTGGAAAACTAGGCTTTGTGTGAGTATACTAACTGTCTGTAGAGGTATACTTGTAATCACAAATAAGAAGAAATTATTTAAAACAATTCACGTTTCTGGACTTCATTACGAATATGTGGTTTTTACCCAAAAAATCAGGGAAATGATTTATTAGCATAAGAATTATGAAAATATCTGCCATTTACATTATGAAAATTAAATAGGTTGGTGTTTGTTTAAGAGAATGTCAACAGAGCTTTTGGTCAAAAATAAGGTTTTTTTAACCTTTGTGCTATTTATCAGAAATGGAGTATGAAGTTTCATCACTTAAATAGGAAATTCTTTCTAAACGCTTCTGCTTTAGAGTTCTATCATATGGGTGGAAGGAAAGCTTCCAATCTCCTCTCTAAAGATTCACTGCAGAAATGAGCTGACAACAGACGGCTTAACAGGAGAAGAAAAACATAGAACAGGCATAAACATGGGAACCAGCTGAAAAATGAGACTGCTAGAAGGGCCGGATGGTTGATGCTTAAAGAGCACCCTCTTCTGAGGGGAGAGGGAGCTAGATGGAGATGTAGGCAATTTAGAGAGGCAGCAAATGATTTTTAGGGGAAATGAGAGAGCCCAAGGAACAAACAATCGGCCTGAGACAAAGTTCCTCTGAGGTCATAGGGACGAGGTGACAAACTGCCGGAAGGTGAAGGGCAGAACTGCACTGCGTCTTATGATGCAGAGAAAGCCCCAGAGAATCTCCTAGAACTGCCCTCCAGAGAATCAGTGAAAAGTGTCTGGGCAGGGTAATTTTGAATGACATCATTCAAAGTGCATGTTCCCAGTTGCAGCTGGAGAGTGATCAGTATGTCAAAAGTCTGTACTTGGTAAGAATTTGGCTGCTAAGTTGTGCCATAATTTGTCTTTTGAGCCTTTTTTCCATTGGGTAAGTTGAGCTCTACATTTTCTCTTGCCATTCATGACAGTAAAAATGTGGTTGTCTGGGGGCTGAACCTCCTTCTGAACAATGATCCAAGATAAAAGTACTAATACCGCAATGCTTTTTTATATTCAAGGGAAGAGGAAATATGTTTCAGTTTTACCACCTAGATAATTACACGTCTTTTGGCACTGCCTTTCAAGATATGTAGAAAACAGAAAATATATGAGTTATGAAGATATCTAGGCACATTTAACATTCTCTACCCCACTTAGTCCTGAACAGAGAATTTTCAGTATAAATTGGGGGAAGTTTTTTTGTTTTTTTTTTTTCCAGCCCCGAGACAAGTTTCCCTCTGTTGCCCAGGCTAGAGTATAATGGTGTGATCTCAGCTCACCACAACCTCCACCTCCTGGCTTCAAGCGATTCCCCTGCCTAAGCCTCCCAAGTAGCTGGGATTACAGGTGCCCACCACCATGCCCAGCTAATTTTTGTTTTTTTAGTAGAGTCAGGGTTTTACCATGTTGGCCAGGCTGGTCTCAAAACCCGACCTCAAATGATCCGCCCGCCTCAGCCTCCCAAAGTGCAGGGATTACAAGCATGAGCCACCACGTGAGCTGGGGGAAGTTTTTAAATTTACCACTTTTTAACAATTCCATTTAGGAAAGTTCAGTTGAGCTGTTTGACTTGGACAGCTTTGCACCTTCTCATCTTTGTCCTTATCATCTAGTCATCTATACCATTACCTCCTAAGCAGGGACATCCTGGGTGCCATGAAGCATTCATGCATGACGGCATTCCTTTGCTTCTCATTTCTTCGTGTGTTTGACATTTCTCCTAGCTCCAAACTGGGCCAGCTACCTTTCAGCTACTCCTGAATTCTAGCAGTAGCTGTGGGATACATGTGGTTGCTCTTTCATCTTTTTGGATTACCCATTGCTTCTCTCGAAATCCTAGTACATGTTTTGTTTTTTATCCTATGTGCAGAAATCAGAAAAAAACAAATTCTACAAAGAATTTGAAAGATATTACTTCAGACCAGGTGTGGTGGCTCATGCCTGTAATCCCAGCACTTTGGGAGGCTGAGGCAGGTGGATCACTTGAGGTCAGGAGTTCAAAACCAGATGGGCCAACGTGGTGAAACCTCATCTCTACTAAAAAGACAAAAATTAGCCTGGCATGGTAGCGGGCACCTGTAATTCCAGCTACTTGGGAGGCTGAGGAAGGAGAATCACTTGAATCTGGGAGGTGGAGGTTGCCGTGAGGCAAGGTAGTGCCACTGCACTTCAGCATGGGTGAGAGTGACACTCCGTCTCAAAAAAAAAAAAAAAGTTATTTCAATGACTACCTCAGGAGATTCATAGGTATCTGACCCACATCTGAGATGGGATTTGCATTGCATCTTAGCTATGATGAGAACAAATATTTAATATCTTAGAAGATTAAAAGTATACTGTGATAATATGGAAATCTTGGTGGGAATTCAGTCGTTAGTGAGAATGTTTTGCGTTAGGTTCAAACCAGCCTCAAAGAAGCTGATGTAAGGGAAGGAAAAGTGGACTCTGAGTAGAGCAGGGACAGAAGGAAGATGCTCCAGTGCAGATCAGGAAGGAGAAGGTGGTGAAATGTTACAAATTCTAGAACTCAGAGAGCTGAAGGTAATTACTTCCTTTTCAAGTTGTGAAACATGTTAACCTGTGGTAAAATACTTATAACATGATAATTACCATCTAACCGTGTTGAAGTGTACAGTTCAGTTGTGTGAAGTATATTCATGTCATTTTTTTTTTTTTTTTTGAGACGGAGCCTCACTCTGTCACCAGGCTGGAGTGCAGTGGTGCCATCTCAGCTCACTGCAACTTCTGCCTCCTGGGTTCAAGCAGTTCTCCTGCCTCAGCCTCCCGAGTAGCTGGGACTACAGGCGTGTCCCATCCTGCTCAGCTGATTTTTGTATTTTTAGTAGAGACGGGGTTTCACCATGTTGGCCAGGATGGTCTCCATCTCTTGACCTTGTGATCCACTTGCCTTGGCCTCCCAAAGTGCTGGGATTACAGGCGTGAGCTACTGCACCTGGCCTATTTTTTTTTTTTCTTTGAGACAGAGTTTCAATCTTGTTGTCCAGGTTGGAGTGCAATGGCACAATCTCAGCTCACCACAACCTTTTCCTCCCGGGTTCAAGTGATTCTCCTGCCTCAACCTCCCGACTAGCTGGGATTACAGGCATGCACCACCATGCCTGGCTAATTTTGTATTTTTAGCAGAGACAGGGTTTCTCCATGTTGGTGAGGCTAGTCTCGAACTCCCGACCTCAGGTGATCTGCCCACCTCGGCCTCCCAAAATGCTGGGATTACAGGAGTGAGCCACCGCGCCAGGCCTCATGTCATTCTTGTGTGTGTGTGTGTGTGTGTGTGTGTGTGTGTGTGTGTGTGTGACAGAGTCTCATTCTGTCACTCAGGCTGGAGTGCAGTGGTGTGATCTCGGCTCACTGCAACCTCTGCCTCCCGGCTTCAAACGGTTTTCTGCCTCAGCCTCCCGAGGAGCTCGGATTACAGGTGCCCGCTGCCATGCCCGGCTAATTTTTGTATTTTTAGTAGAGACGGGATTTCACCATCTTGGCCAGGCTGGTCTTGAACTCCTGACCCCGTGATCCACCCGCCTCGGCCTCCCAAAGTGCTGAGATTACAGGCATGAGCCACCACGCCTGGCCGTCATTCTTAAATTATTATTTCCTAGGTGTCTTTCCTCAAGACTGTCTTAAAGTCACGAAATGTACACAACAGATCCACGGATGTACAGCGGAGAGCCTGGAGGTCCAATAGCCATAGTCAGGAAGGTAAGGCTCTGTTGCAGTCCTCATAGTGTGGAAATAAGTTTGCCCTGGAAAGGCAAAGAACAGCTTCTTGCCCTCAGGTTTCTCACCTTCTCCTCTCCTCACCCTCACCAAGGGCCAAGGTCCACTTGCATGCACACAAAGAAAAGGGTTTCTTCTTTTCCAGGAATTAAAATTAGCAAGGAAGACCTCTATCCTTCATGGAGATATATGGAAGCCAAAGTTCCAGCTGAAGTCCATAAGGTGATGACGAAGGTCAACAGTCATTACAAAATCAATGGACAGAGGAAGACTACCAAGGAAGAGTAAGATGTGCCTTGACACAAATACTGTTGTATGAACCATGTGCCAATCAAAGTAGAAAACTGTAAAGTCCTTGAGAATATTTTCTACAATATTAGTGGCAAATTCAGTGGTTTCAAAATTGAATTTGTCCTTTCTGCTTGATTAGTTTAATCTGCATAATTCCTTTCCCTTCCTACATTCTTGTTTGTAATTTTTTCAGGGGAAGAGGAGGTGCTAGTACTGGCATTGGTTTTCCTTTCTCTCTCTCTCTCTCTCTTTTTTTTTTTTTCCTGAGACGGAGCTTTGCTCTTGTTGCCCAGGCTGTAGTGCAATGGCACAATCTCGGCTCACTGCCTTTTGGGTTCAAGCAATTCTCCTGCCTCAGCCTCCTAAGTAGCTGGGATTACAGGTGCCCACCACCACGCCCAGGTAATTTCTGTATTTTTACTAGAGATGGGGTTTCGCCATGTTGTCCAGGCTGGTCTCGAACTTCTGACCTCAGGTGATTCACCTGCCTCAACCTCCCAAAGTGCTGGGATTAGAGGCGTGAGCCACCACACCTAGCCTTTTTTTTTTTTTTTTTTTTTTTAGTTTTGAGATTGAGTCTCGCTCTGTCACCCAGGCTGGAGTGCTATGGCACAATCTTGGCTCACTGCAACCTCTGCCTCCCAGGTTGAAGCAATTCTGCTCAGCCTCCCGCGTAGCTTGGATTACAGGTGTGTGCCACCACACTTGGCCAATTTTTTTTTTTTTTTTTGAGACAGAGTCTCACTCTGTCACCCAGGCTAGAGTGCAGTGGCGTGATCTTGGCTCACTGCAACCTCCGCCTCCCAGGTTCAAGTGATTCTTATTCCTCAGCCTTTTTTTTTTTTTTTTTGAGACAGAGTCTCGCTGTTGCCCAGGCTGGAGTGCAGTGGCGCGATCTCGGCTCACTGCAAGCTCCGCCCCCCAGAGTTCCCGCCATTCTCCTGCCTCAGCCTCCGGAGTAGCTGGGACTACAGGCGCCCGCCACCTCGCCTGGCTAATTTTTTGTATTTTTAGTAGAGACAGGGTTTCACTGTGTTAGCCAGGATGGTCTCGATCTCCTGACCTCGTGATCCACCCGCCTCGGCCTCCCAAAGTGCTGGGATTACAGGCGTGAGCCACCGCGCCCGGCCTTCCTCAGCCTCTTGAGTAGCTGGGACTACAGGCATATGCCACCATGCCCAGATAATTTTTGTATTTTTAGTAGAGGCGGGGTTTCACCATATTGGCCAGGCTGGTCTACAACTCCTGACATCATGATCCACACACCTCAGCCTCCCAGTGTGCTGGGATTACAGGCGTGAGCCACCGCGCCCAGTCCAATTTTTGTATTTTTAGTAGAGACAGGGGTTCACCATGTTGGCCAGGCTAGTCTTAAACTCCTGACCTCAGGTAATCTGCCTGCCTCAGCCTCCCAGCATGAGCCACCGCACCCAGCCTGGATTGTTGAATTCAATGCTTGGGTCACCTCCAGATTCATTTTCACAGTCTTTCACGTTTTGGTCATATTACATTGTATTTTGCTGCCATATGCCTGATCTTTTTTTGTTAAACGTGAGATACCTGTTAAAAAATATTTAGCAATGAATTGAGGCCTAGTAGCATGTTATCTTGCTGCAGAAGAGATGGGAGTCTACTTCTGGGGGATGGTCAGTGGTCCTCCATACAGGCTGCAATTGAGGTCGTCAGTGCAGGCTCAGTCCCTACAAAGGCCAGGGTATTTCCTGTCCACCTCTATTCTGATGTGTGACTCTTCTGGGTCTCAACCAGGCCAGTGGACTTCAGTACGGGTCGCTTTCATTGGCAGACCCTCAATCCACTTGTTTTGCATCTAATCCCATGCATGTGTGCAAAAGCTGCTCTGCTTCTTTGCATCTCAGTAGTCCCTTCTGGAATTCAGCAATGAAACTCAGGGAAATGGGTTCCAAATGCGAGGCTGACTTTCGTCCTGGTTTTCCTTCTTCTCCATCTTGACGTCATGTCTGTTTACTGCAATGTTAGCAATTTGATGTATTCAATCATGGGTTTTATATTCTGTTTGGTGTCCCCCATTGTTCTCATCAGAGATCAGAAGCTTCAGATGCACTTATGTCAACTCAAGAGTAGAATGCTTCCTTAGCTTCCCTCCGGAGTCAGGTTTTGTGTTTCTAGTTCCCAAGTGCACAGCAGGAGTAGTGATGTCCTCACTGGCTTCTCATTTGCATTAAACTGTGAGCTCCTTTAGTGTGGGGACAGGACCCTGCTCCCATTGCATTCTCAGCACCTCACCACACACTCCTTGTTTGAGGCCACCCCAGACATCATGTGCTGAAGGATGCCCTGTGGTCAGAAACAAGTTCATTAACTTTCTCTTTGAAGTGTTTTTGTCCCTGTTTCCTAGTGTTCTGGGAATTTTACACATCCTTCCTATAAAACCAAGTATCAGGTGAGATCCTTAGGATCAGGAGCATGAATCAAGTGGTGTGAGGGCAACACAGCAAACTTACCTTTTTAGGCCATTTCCTTTTTCTGCCCTCACTCTCTGTGAACTGAACCTTGTTAAAGTCAGTCAGCACCAGGCTGGATGGTTTGCAGTTGTCACCTACTTTCAGGACATAACACCCTGACTTAGGAGCCATTCCGATCATTTCTCATTCAGTAGATGCGCCCAGCATTCAGATTGCCTTTTCTCTCAACCAGGATCTTTAAAGTCAATGACAAGAGTTCCAGTGCTGAATCATGGCAAAGTGCAGCAGTGAACTGCAGGGTTAATGACACCATATTCTGGAAGGATCTCTCTATGGCTGATGGTCTCCATTCTGGCATCAGCCTGTGACTGAGAGTCAGGTCTCCCACAGGAGGAGTCAGATGAGGAGCAATCCTCTACTTCCGATGGAGTAGTTGTGATGAGTTGGTGAGGTCTGATTTTTCACACTGAACTAAAATGAGCTTTCGCTGTGTCAAGCACAAGACTGACCCCAGAGACACACATAGTGCACCTCATAGAAGCTTTTAATAGTCTTTATTTACTAAAGAATAGGACTAACTATAGAACTATGAAGATGAGCTGGAAATGACAGGTGACTTGCCAGCAGGCCAGAGTGTGATTTTTCTTTGTCCCTCAATGGGAGGTGTCAATTCTCCCTTCAGTTGTGAGAATCAGTTGGTTCATTTACAGGAAGGTTGCAGGGGGGATCTTTGAATCACAGCCTTCAGATGCCAGAAGGGCAGAGGGAATCCCACACGGGCTGGTGGATCATGTGTGTGCATTTCTCTCCCTTCTAATCTCAGGAAGCTAAGAATGAAAGAATGTGAGCAAGCAGAAAAGGAGAGGCAGCTATCAGAGGCAGAGGAAAATGGGAAATCGGTTATGAAAGAAATAGACACCGACATGTGAGTTCAGAAACTGAACCCCACCCTCTTTGGAAACCCCCATTGGAGACAGAGGGTTGTTTTTAACCTTTGTACAATGTTTAGACCCAGTAAATGCAGAAATAGAAACAAATGGTCAGAAGACATATCGAGAGAGAGAGAGAGAGAGAGAAAGTTCACAAAACAGAAAACAAAGTACCTTAAGATTTACCAGTGACCAAAAGATGTGAAGTAGCAAAACATCTCCTGATCCCATTGCCAGCTAGACTGTGTGGAAACTCAGTTCATACCAGCCATTCTAGGGGTGGGGTGAGTTGTTGTCATCCTCAGGAAAGTGTGTTGTAGTAGGATCAAACACATCCTTCAAAAGGACTATGCCTGTTTATAAGCCCAGCTGTTTCTGCCCTGTGAAACACGGCAAGGATATTAATACAAAGAGAATAGAGCTTTACGATAAAAGATGCTCAATGAAGGATGAATTAGGGATATACTGAGAATGGGGAAGGAAATTGTCAACTCGGAAGTCAGCAGGCAGTAAGCAAAAGAGGAGGAATCAATATAGCAACAGTTTGGATCAGACCGTACTGATTTTTGGGTTTTTTGTTTTTTTTTCTGAGATGGAGTCTCACTCTGTCACCCAGGCTAGAGTGCAATGACGTGATCTTGGCTCACTGCAAACTCCACCTCCCTGGTTCAAGTGATTCCCCTGCCTCAGCCTCCCGAGTAGCTGGGATTACAGGTGCCTGCCACCACGCCCAGCTAATTTTTTGTATTTTTAGTACAGACAGGGTTTCACCGTATTAGCCAGGATGATCTCGATCTCCTGACCTCGTGATCCACCTGCCTCGGCCTCCCAAAGTGCTGGGATTACAGGCGTCAGCCACCGCGACCGGCTGACTGTACTTTTATAGCCATCTGAAATACGTTTTCTAGGTATAGATAGATTGTGTAAGGGTACAGTTGTGAGGATAACAGAAACATGGCAGATTATTTAAAATCATCCTGAAAGTGGTGCTTTATCTGATGAAAGTGATTGTAATCCGTAGGAAATTGTTTCACGCTGCGGAAAGGTTGTGGCGGCAGGCAGAGGACTACTACAGACGCAAAGTAAGGAGCTTCCTCCCCGCAGTTGCAGGATTTTTCAGTGCCGATGCAGATGATGCCACGGCCCTTAGACTCTCTCAACATTCAATTTCTCATGTGTTGGCTTTTTCAGATCACCCCTTCTGCAAGAAAGCCTCATGCCAACTGGGTAAGTTTGTTTGTTTTCCTTGCTTTTGGACATATTCTGCTAGGTCAGGACATGGATGTATTTTTCTCCCCACAGCTCTGTGCTCAAGCCTTGCAGAGGAAGATGGCAGACAGGAAGGCTGCCTCCAAGCAGCAAAGGTAGGTCATTGTGATGGACATTTTAAAGGATGTTTTTGTTTTAAGATAAAGCTTTGAGTGTCTAGTAAAGAACTTGGTGTTTTAATTCTTCAAGTCAATTCTTTCTATGTCTTGTAGGTGTGAAATGAGGGAAAAGCAGAGAGTGCCAGAGACACAGGAGTCGGGAGCCAGTCCAGGGACGACCGGGCCTAGAGAACCCTTTCTGGAGGGGTAGGAGCTCGCTGGGAAGGCAGCCGCTGAATTTCTGCTGCACAATCCGCACACCCTGCTTCTCCTTTTGGGGATGAGGGCTCGGGTGGGGTAATGGTTATGTTTCCTGGAAACAATTCCAAGCACTTATAAAGAGAACAGTTGTCTCGCTGGGTAGCAGGACCCTATTTTTCTCAGGTGCCCTAGCTGAATGGCTCTTGGCTAGTCCCCTGTGAATGGTGGAGCTCAGGCCGCTCCACTGACTGTGGACATTGCCCCACCCTGATGTCTTGGTTACTTTTAACTGAGGAGATGAGCCTAGAAGGCAGATGGGCCAGCTCCCCTTTCCCCTTGACTCAGTGTGAAGGATTTATTTTTCTTTCATTTGAGAAAACAACAATAGCACTTTAGAATGGGAGCCACATGTGCTGATGAGGGCAAGATTTTCTGGCCATGTCTTCATGGATCAATATTGTAGCATGAGCTCTGCTTTAAGAAAAGAAGCATTTATTTACACTTTTTGGAACTTTCTTCATTATTTTTGTTTAAGTTGTTTATTGTCAACTATATAACTCCATTAGTAAGTTAAATTTCTATGTAATCTTACTCCTCTAACATTTGAAGTGTAACCCTAAAACTTTCCAGTTAATTTCTGTAGCTCTTACCTTTTCTCATGACTGTTCATCTCTTTATGTCCATTTCTGTTCATAAGTATTGATAATACCTGGCCAGGTATGAAAGTTAGATTAACTATGAATCCACAGAATTTTAAATGTCCCTATGGCTTGAAGAAGAGGAGCAGTGCTGTTCCTCTCCAGGGTTTATTGATATTCTTCCAACCATGGCTGTTCCTATTTTAATTTTGGGTCTGTGCTCACATGATGAGTGATTTCCTCTGATATGTACTGATTTAGAGCTCATTTCCAGCTGGTAAGAACCCGACCTGTTACAGCCTGTTGACAGTTAAGAATACCCCTGGACCAGGGCTCTGTGGTATCTTCCTCAAGGATGAGGGTCCAGAGGGCTCCAGGGTCCTCTGAGGCATGTGGTCAATAAACCCTGTGCCTCTGGTAAGGGACCTGTGTGGCACAGAGTAAGATGGCAGCAGAGGGTGTGGAGGGTTTCTTATTCTGCACAGAAGATGCAAGCCAGATTTACCCCATTCCCTTCTCTGGCTCTTAGCAGATTCAGGACCTCATTCGGTTCCCATGAGGAACAGCAGCTGCGTCCCAGCTGAAAACAGAGAGAAGACAAAGGTAAACGCTGGGGACATTTTCACTCTTCCTATATCAGGACACTTTGGTCTTTTCCGACAACGCCCTCTCCTGGCCTGGCCTCTGCTCTGTGGGTTCTGTGGTGCCTTTTCTGTCTCGACTTCTTGAGAAGCAAAATCTTCCCCATGAGACTTCAGGCTTCTCCATTCCCAGCTGATCATCGTTGGTGGCACCTCCAGAATCCATAAAAGCTCAGGGGCCGAGGCTGGAGGGCTTTTACTGTTCTGTTTCCAGAAATAACATGAGGAGGCACCACTGACCTCCACTACTGTAGGTCTCATGGCGCAGTGAACTCTGACTGATCCACTTTACCCAAGATGTTGTGGGGTCCCATTTCCAAAATATGTGGGATTTTCTTTCTTTTGCTGTGATTTTGTTTGCATTCTGCTATAATGTAGGTGATTAACGTTTGAAATATCTGCTGTATTCCCAGAAGTGAAAATGCATTAATCTAACATTAATTTGTGCTTTGTGCAATTTTGAATGCTCTTTGACAAGGCCAATTCCATAGTTCACCACAGTCCCATCCCTGTTGGTTACCGTGTTGTGCAAAAACACCTTCGTCCCCACCCAGTGAGGCCCCTGATCTAATATTCTAAGTGTCAGAGGTTCCATATTTGTAATAGCAAATAGGCCCTGACTGTAAATTAGTGAAGAGTGAATGTAACTTATTACCCACAGGGACAATTCCAAATGAAGGCCTTAAATGATGCTCAGCTAAGCTGGTTCTTGTGTGGCCTCTGTACCTTCAAAAGCTGCCGAGTCCTATGATTACACATGATGGGACTTGTACACTTGAAGTGAAACACAGTTTTAAAACTTGCTTTGTTTAGAATTCCCACCTCATTTTTCCATGGACAAAAATATTCTTTATGTCCTAGTGCACTTACAGTTTGGTATTACCTGGGAGTGAAAAGAAATATTACAGCCATGCCTAACTGACTTCTTGAGGTAAGATTGTTCTGTCAGAAAACCCTCTCCCAGTTCCCCTGCAGCTCTTCAGGAATCCACATCTCTACAGAGCTCTTTGTTCTCATGTGTGGCACCTCCAGAGTGAAGAAGATCCTTTGTCAAGAAGGGAAACAGAGGGGAAATGAGACGGTCCTGCAGGCAGAGCTGGAACCAACTTCCACTCTGCCTCTTGCAAGCTGTGTGACCCTGGGCACAATTTCTCCTTCCTCTGGAAACCTCTGTTTTCTTAGATTTGGAGCAGGGTGGTCACACTGACCTTGCAGAGTTCTGAGAATCAGAGACAGAACATAAAAGGCCTGGAAAACATTCTCCAAAAAGAAGTTGCAACATATGTGGACAATGGGCTTTTCATGCCTCTCTTACTCTCTGTTGACCTGGTGCAGGAAACATGCTCTGGTGCTGGCTGTGAGGGAGGAATGAGGATAGACATAGACATTCCTGTGTCTCAAACATGCTTCTTTATTACTCTGTTATGACTCTGTCTTCCCTGGGGCAGGACCCCAGCCTGCCTACATTTGCAGACAGACACAGTGGCATGTAGAGACAACAGTGTGTCCCAATGATTTTACTCCCCAGCTGTCGGCAGTACTCAGTGGAAGGGTGATATTATGACACTGATACTGCTATTTTGAAACCTGGAGGATGGAAAGGTGCAAAAATCTATCACCAGCAACAGAAGGTACAGCCTGTGCTGGTGGTGGTAATTTTGTCCTTCAAATGAATATGTGTGAAAACATTTCCTCCTTTGGCCCTACAGGTCCGAATGGCTGCAGTGGAGCATCATCATTCCTCAGGATTGCCCTACTAGCCCTACCTCACAGCTGAAACTTTAAGAAAAAGGAAGGGCCGCCAGGCACCTCCTCCAACTCAGTGTCATCTGGGAGGTCAACCACCTCCATCAGCTAAAGGTTGTCTGAGACCTCTGAATCTTTCTCGACTAGTGTCGACTAGGACCTCAACCACATTCTACAACTGATGATTTTCGGAGAAGAGATAAACTTCAAGTCGAGTGTCCCCTGGGAGCGGAACCATTTCCTCCAGCTGATGATTTTCCGAGACTCAAGTCACCTCCCGAGTGTCTTCTGGTACCTCTTCCACCTTCTCCGGTTGATGACTCTCTGAGCCTCAAGTCACCTCCCGAGTGTCTTCTGGTACCTCTTCCACCTTCTCCGGTTGAAGACTCTCTGAGCCTCAAGTCACCTCCTGAATGTCTTCTGGTACCTCTTCCACCTTCTCCGGTTGATGACTCTCTAAGCCTCAAGTCACCTCCTGAGTGTCTTCTGGCACCTTAAAGCACCGAGGTGCTTTAGTCAACTGAGTCTGCCCAAAACTAAAAAGCATCCATTCAAAAGTACTTAACTCAGAAATTATAAAAATAGTAGACATCAATAAAATACATTCTACACAGAATACGCCAATCTTACACTACTCTTTTTTGATAATGAAAAATGTACTTACTGAGCTAGGTGTGGTGGCTCACGCCTATAATCCCAGCACTTTGGAAGGCCAATGAGAGTGGATCAGTTGAGGCCAGGAGTTTGAGACCAGCCTGGCCAACATGGCAAAACACCATCTCTACTAAAATACAAAAATGAGCCGGCCATGGTGGCATGCACCTGTAATCCCAGGTAGTCCAAACGATGAGGCAGGATAATTGTTTGAACCCAGGAGGAGGTTGCAGTGATCCGAAATCATGCCACTGCACTCCAGCCTGGGTGACAGAGTGAGTCTCTGTCTCAAAAAAAAAAAAAAAAAAAGAAAAGAAAAAAAGTGGGTTGCAGTGGCTCACGCCTGTAATCCCAGCACTTTGGGAGGCCGAGCCGGGTGGATTACGAGGTCAGGAGATCGAGACCATCCTGGCCAACATGGTGAAACCTCCCCTCTACTAAAAATGCAAAAATTAGGCCGGGCGCGGTGGCTCACACCTGTAATCCCAGCACTTTGGGAGGCCGAGGTGGGCGGATCATGAGGTCAGAAGATCGAGACCATCCTGGCTAACACAGTGAAACCCCGTCTCTACTAAAAATACAAAAAATTAGCCGGGCGTGGTGGCAGGTGCCTGTAGTCCCAGCTACTCGGGAGGCTGAGGCAGGAGAATGGCGTGAACCCGGGAGGTGGAGCTTGCAGTGAGCCGAGATCCCACCACTGCACTCCAGCCTGGGCGACAGAGCCAGACTCCATCTCAAAAAACAAAACAACAACAACAAAAAAAACCGTATTTACTAAATTTTGGTATCAAAATAACAAATTATGTGTGTTTTGGGGAAAGAAATCTGGTTATTAAATCTTCATTTCGATTCAGTTCTATGTAAATTAAAATTCACTCTAAGAACTATGTTTTGGTATAAAACTTCATGTGCCCAAATGTGTTCAGGAGATAACTTGAGATTTTAGAATGGAAATATAAACAATCAAAACCAAGTTTCCTGAAACTTGCATTAAAATATTAGAAATATTAATAAGTCTAAAATGCCATTTTGCCACTGTTATTCATATTAACCAAAATATTAGAGACGTAATATTTCAGACTAGATCAGGAAAAAATGTCTGAACACAATTCAAAAATAATCATTGATAATTTTTTAAAAAGTGGGTCTATAAATCGTAGTAATACCTCAAAATGAAGTGCATAATTGGCACATCAAATATTTTGTCTGCGGCCGGGCGCGGTGGCTCACGCTTGTAATCCCAGCACTTTGGGAGGCCGAGGCGGGCGGATCACGAGGTCAGGAGATCGAGACCACGGTGAAACCCCGTCTCTACTAAAAATACAAAAAATTAGCCGGGCGTGGTGGCGGGCGCCTGTAGTCCCAGCTACTCGGAGAGGCTGAGGCAGGAGAATGGCGTGAACCCGGGAGGCGGAGCTTGCAGTGAGCCGAGATTGCGCCACTGCACTCCAGCCTGGGCGACAGAGCGAGACTCCGTCTCAAAAAAAAAAAAAAAAAAAAAAAAAACAAATATTTTGTCTGCAGGCAATTCTGTGCATTTTAGGTCAAAAATGTGGTCCCTTTAAGAGAGTCCTTGACTTCTTATTTCTCCGGGGACCCTTCTATGGCACTGGTCCCCTTCGTATATAAAATGGTGAAAGCTGACTTGAATGTGCCGTCACCACTCTGCTGGGAAAAACAGATGAAGGTGGCCCAGAGAAAACCACAGACTCCAGTGTAGGCTGTTGTCCATCGAACAGGAACAAGGCTGAAGTTGGTCAGCTGGAACAGAGAGACAGAGTCCACTAGAGCCACATGGAAACCAAAGCCCTGAGTTCATATTACTGAGTAGGCGGAACTCATTTGTACAAAGGGCCAGTACATCAGTCTGCTCTGGAATTTAAAAAAAAAAAAAAGCAACAACTTAATTAGAATGCCTTTTATTTTTTCTTTATTTATTTTGTTTTTTATTTTTTGAGACAGGGTCTCACTCTGTTGCCCAGACTGGAGTTCAGTGGTACAATCTTAGCTCACTGCAACCTCTGCCTCCTGGGTTCAAGCAATTGTCGTGCCTCTGCCTCCTGAGTATCTGCGATGATAAACGCACACCACCTCACCTGGCTAAATTTTGTATTTTTAGTAGAGACGGGTTTTCACCATGTTGGCCAGGCTGGTCTCAAACTCCCGACCTCAGATGATTCGCCCACCTCGGCATCCCAAAGTGCTGGGATTACAGGTGTGAGCCACTACACCTGGCCTAGAATACCTTTTAGCCACACAAAACAATTGCACAGTTCATTCCATAAAAGAGTAAGGAATACTAGGCCAACAAGATGCCAAGGTAGTATTATATTTCAGACTTAGCTGATTAAATTAGACTACTAAGGCCACTAGAGTGAGGGGTTGGGGAGTTGTGGGGAAAAAAGCTATTAGGTACAAGACATCTCTATTAATTATATATTTAACATCAGAATGAAAAGTCTACTAGAATCAGTACCAATTCTGGAAGACAGCCGCTTTGGAAATGACAACATGTATTTATGCATTGCAATTTCCTGGTTACCATGAACAAATGATGCAGGAATGTATTTGTAAATACAGAATCATCAATGAATTCTCTTTTTTAAAATTAATTATTATTTCTTTTTCTGAGACATGGTATCTCTATGTTGCACAGGCTGGTCATGAACTCCTAGGAAAAGCAACAGTCGCACCGCAGCCTCCCAAAGTGCTGGGGTTACAGGCATGAGCCACCTCACCCTGCTGAATTATTTTATTTATTTATTTTGTTTGAGATGGAGTCTCATTCTGTCGCCTAGGCTGGAGTGCAGTGGCAAGATCTCGGCTCACTGCAACCTCTGCCTCCTAGGTTCAAGCGATTCTCCTGCCTCAGCCTCCTGAGTAGCTGGGATCACAGGCGCCTGCCACCACGCTTGGCTAATTTTTGTATTTTTAGTAGAGACAGGGTTTCGCCATGTTGGCCAGGCTGGTCTTGAAGTCCTGACCTCAGGTGATCTGCCTGCCTCGGCCTTCCAAAGTGGTGGAATTACAGGTGTGAGCCACTGTGCCCAGCCTTGAATTGTTAAAACTATATACCAAACCATTGTTTATGGAATGATTTTCAATAATATATTCAAACTATGTGATGCTATAGAACAAGTTTAGCTGAAATTTTCATATATTACAAAATATCTTAGACATTTTAACAAGCTTTATCCTATACAGTCTGATAAAAAAGTCACCATTATGAAATTTTTTTTAAAAAAGTCTTGGTATGTAAATTATATCTCAAAAAAAGCTAGAGGTTTTTAAAATAGTTCTTAAAAGTGGTATTACAGACTTATTTTCTTCTTTTTACTAATATATATTTTCTGAAGTTTCTAAAATGAACAATTGCAATAAAAGCTTTATATTTATGTTTATATTTAAAAGTAGATATTATATACGATGTGTGTGTGTATATATATATATATAGTTTTGTTTTGTTTTTGAGGCGGAGCTTCGCTCTTGTTGCCCAGGCTGGAGTGCAATGGTGTGATCTCGGCTCACTGCAACCTCCACCTCCCAGGTTCAAGCAATTTTCCTGCCTCAGCCTCCGAGCAGCTGGAATTACAGGTGCACAGGACCACGCCCGGCTAATTTTTTGTATTTTTAGTAGAGACTGGGTTTCGCGATATTGGCCAGGCTGGCCTCGAACTCCTGACCTCAGGTGATCTGCCCGCCTCGGCCTCCCAACATGCTGGGATTACAGGTGTGAGCCACAACGCCTGGCCATAAAGTATATTTTATATATATATATATTTTTTGAGACAGAGTTTTACTCTTGTGCATTTCAAATTCCCGAGCTCAGGTGATCCACCCACTTCGGCCTCCCAAAGTGCTGGGATTACAGGTTTGAGACACTGAACCTGGCCCTTAATTTTTAAATATACTTTAAATATAAAATATACCCCTGTAATCCCAGCACTTTGGGAGGCCAAGGCGGCCGGATCACCTGAAGTCGGGAGTTTGAGACCAGCCTGACCAACATTGACAAGCCCCGTCCCTAATAAAAATACAAAAATTAGCAGGGCGTGATGGCAGGAATCTGTAATCCCAGCTACTCAAGAGGCTGAAGCAGGAGAATCGCTTGAACCCGGGAGGCGGAGGATGCAGTGAGCTGAGACTGCACCATTGCACCCCAGCCTGGGCAACAGAACGAGACTCTGTCCCCAAAAAAAATAATAATAATTTAAAACTTTAGCAAAAATAATCAGAAGACTAAACTCATCCAAACATGGCTTTCCTTCTTTCTTTTTTTTTTTTTTCTTAATAGAGACAAGGGCTCACTATGTGGGCCAGGTTGGTCCTGAACTCCTGGCCCCAAGTAATCCTCCAGCCTCTGCCTCCCAAAGGGTTAGGATTACAGGAGCCACTGTGCCTGGCCATGGCTTTATTTCTTATGGCTGTGTTTTTTTCTTGTCAGAATGTAGTATCATGTAGTAGTATATTTTGTTCTCAAACCATTCCCCCACAAAAAGGAATCAGGACACCTCAGAGAATTGGCTGATTCTAGGTCCAGGGCCGGGCAGGTGCAAGGTACAAGATGGTCCTGGAACACACTGTCATGCCAGAAAGGAAGTGGCTTATGAAAGAAGAAAAGGAGAAAGAAGATGGGTGATGTCACAGGACACAGGAACCAGCTTGGAGGGACTCCCACTGGCCAAATCTGGGACATGTGAGCACTAAAAATGATTAAACCCTGCCATGAACTCTCCTCTGTGCTTCGGCAATCTCCCTCTGAATAGGCCAAAGGCATCTGGCATTCAACATTTCCCAAACTGAACTCACCTCATTTTTTTTTTTAGATGGAGTCTTGCTCTGTCACCCCGGCTGGAGTGCAGTGGTGCAATCTCGGCTCACTACAATCTCTGCCTCCCAGGTTCAAGTCATTCTTCTGCCTCAGCCTCCTGAGTAGCTGGGATTACAGGCATGTGCCACTATGCCTAGCTAATTTTTTGTATTTTTAGTAGAGACGGGGTTTCACCATTTTGGTCAGGCTGGTCTCGAACTCCTGACCTCAAGTGATCTGCTCACCTCGGCCTCCCAAAGTGATGAGATTACAGGCATGAGCCACCATGCCAGGCCAGTTTTATTTTTTTAAATACAGACGGGGTCTTGCTATGTTGCCCAAGCTGGTCTCGAACTCCTAACCTCAAGGGATCCTCTCGCCTCAGCCCCCCAAAGTGTTAGGATTACAGGCGTGAGCCACCACACCCGACGTGCTTCCTTATTTCTTATGTGAACTTGGTTACAATAACCCCCCACTTTGGTTTCCTCTGCTGCCATTACCTAACCGTGAAGTTCAAGGTCCTCAGCTCCAGGTGTTCAACAGTCTCCAGGATCCAAACTCACTCCACGTTGCTCAACAAATACTCTGTGAACACCAAACTGCCTGTGGTTTCTCCTCTCCTGGCATACCATGGTGCTTTACACATTGTCAACTCTACTCAGCTCTTCTGCCCCTGGAATGACCTGTCCCTCAGTATGTGCCTAACTCCAGATCTTGTTTTTTATTTTTATTTTTTTATTTTGAGATAGGGTCTAGCTGTGTTACACAGGCTGGAGTGCAGTGGTACAATCATAGCTAACTGCAGTCTCGACCTCCTGGGCTCAGGAGATCCTCCCACCTCAGCCTCCTGAGTAGCTGGGACTACAGGTGCGAGTCACCACGCCCAGCTCATTTTTGTATTTGTGGAGATGAGGTTTCATCATCATATTGCCCAGGCTGGTCTCAAATTCCTGAGCTCAAGCAGTCCACCCACCTTGGCCTCCCAAAGTGCTGACATTACAGGCATGAGCCACTGTGCCTGGCCCCAGCAAGACTTCCTTGATCCCCACTCCCACACCCCCTCGCTGTGCTAAGTACCCATGGGCTCTGAGAGCATTTCTCGTCGAACTCTAGTTAATGACTTGTCTATTTATCTATCTATCCCGCTAGACTCTAAGTCCCTTTAGGACAGAATCTCTGTTTTATATGTTTTTTTGGGTATCTTCCACTAACACCTAGGACAGCACTTGGAAGACAGTTTCTTATCTTTTTTTTTTTTTTTTTTGAGACGAAGTCTCCCTCTGTCGCCAGGCTGGAGTGCAGTGGCACAATCTCGGCTCACTGCAGTGGCACGATCTCGGCTCACTGCAGTGGCACGATCTCGGCTCACTGCAGTGGCACGATCTCGGCTCACTGCAGCCTCCGCTTCTTGGGTTCCAGCAATTCCCCTGCCTCAGCCTCCTGAGTAGCTAGGATTACAGGCACCCACCACCATGCCCGGCTAATTTTTGTATTTTTAGTAGAAACAGGGTTTCACCAAGTTTGCCAAGATGGTCTCAATCTCTTGACCTAGTGATCCACGTGCCTTGGCCTGCCAATGTGCTGGGATTACAGGTGTGAGTCACCGTGCCCAGTGGACAATTTCTTATTACACAGGAAATCTTCCCAAGAAATCTCCACATGGGCTGGGCTTTAGACTGCTAGTATACCCTCTTTCTTTTCCTGAGGGTAGATGAGACTCAATCACTGTAACCACTGTTTCTTTAAAACAGTATGCAAATATTCCTGTGGTTTTTGTTCATTTACAAATCCCTGCCTGAAGCTTCTTTCTTTCCCAATTCTACTTCCTGCTCTTTTTTTTTTTTTTTTTTTTTGAACCAGGGTCTCACTCCATAACTCAGGCTGGTGTGCAGCGGTGCAATCACAGCTCACTGCAGCCTCGACCCCTCAGGCTTGCAATCCTCCCATCTCAGCTTCCTGAACAGCTGGGACCACAGATGCTTCCCACTATGCCCATCTAATGTATTTTATTTTTGTAGAGATGGGGTCTCACTGTGTTGCGCAGGCTGGTCTCAAACTGCTGAGCTTTAGAGATCCTCCTGCCTCAGCCTCCCAAAATGCTGGGATTACAAGTGTGAGCCGGCTACTTCTTGCTCTTTTTTTTTTTTTTTTTTTTGTGACACAGTCTCGCTCTGTTGCCCAGGCTGGCGTGCAGTGGCGTGATCTGGGCTTAGTGCAGCCTCCGCCTCCCAGGTTCAAGTGATTCTCCTGCCTCAGCCTCCCAAGTAGCTGGGACTACAGGATCGTACCACCATGCCCTGCTAATTTTTTTTTATTTTTAGTGGAGACAGGGTTTCACCATGTTAGCCAGGATGGTCTCCATCTCCTGACCTTGTGATCCACCCGCCTCCACCTCCCAAAGTGTTGGGATTACAGGTGTGAGCCACTGCCCCTGGCCCTTGCTATTTAAAAAAAAAAAAAAAGTTAGATGTACATATCTCCATAGACTTTACAACATAATGGAAAAACTTATTCCTTTTTCCAAAGTAAAACAGAAGAAGTGGCTGGGCATGGTGGTTCACACCTGTAATCCCAGAACTTTGGGAGGCTGAGGCAAGCGGATCACCTGAGGTCAGGAGTTCAGAACCAACCTGGCCAACATCGTGAAACTGCATCTCTACTGAAAAATACAAAAAATTAGTTGGATGTGGTGGTGCAAGACTGTAATTCCAGCTACTTAGGAGGCTGAGGCAGGAGAATTGCTTGAACCTGGGAGGCAGAGGTTGCAGAGAGCCGAGATGGTGCCACTGCACTCCAGCCTGGGCGACAGAGTAAGACTCCGTCCCAAAAAAAAAGAAAATTAAAAACGCAAACAAGCAAATTAAAAAACCCAAAAAACAAAAAAACAGAAGAAAATCACATTTGGTTGTCACCATGGGGTCCTCAATTTCTGCCCTAAGAGAAATCACAAGAGTTCTGAACACATTTCTTGTAGTTACTGTTCCTGAGTATAGAGGCTCAGGGGAAGCCTCTGACTTCAAACCTCTCCATCCTCTGCCTCTAGCCATCAAGTAATGCTGCCTCAGGGGTTTGGTACCATCCAACAGATGATGCTAGAAGCTGTAGAGGTAATAGCTGGGTGTGGCTCAACACTGCTTTTGATAGGGAATGAAGAACACGTGACGCCCTAGGCTGGTCTGTGAACATTCTGTAATCCCAAAGATTTACCTCCTTATGATGAATGCAATCAAACATGCTCTAGGGCAGAGATGAAAACCATCCCTGATTTTGCCAGGCCTAAAGCACATTGTTCAATAAATATTAACTGAATCAATGAATAAATATGTATTGGACTGGATTGTATATATTTGTGCTGAGCAAACAGTAAAACCGCTGATTTGCTTCAAACCTTGGAATAACCCTAGGAAATCTTCTCCTTCGCTATCAATACCTTTGTGATGTTAAAGTTCTTTTCACCAGGACTCTGTAGGATGCTCAACTGAAAACATTGGCTCTGAAAGTGGGAATGATTCCATTAAGCCACTCACAGTCTACGATCCCTATTTTGCAAATCGAATCCCAAATTTACAAAATAAATTGTTGTCCCTTTGGCTGCAAAATTTACAAAATAAATTGTGATCATTAATAAGAGTTAATATAATAAAGTCAGAAATCATTGAGAACATGGACTAAAACTCAGAGATCTTTTCTTTTTTTTTTTTTCTTTTTGAGATGGAATCTTGCTCTGTTGCCCAGGCTGGAGTGCAGTGGTGCAATCTCGGTTCACTGCAACCTGTCTCCAGGTTCAAGTGATCTCCTGCCTCAGCCTACTGAGTACCTGGGATTACAGACATGCACCACCATGCCCAGCTAATTTTTGTATTTTTAGTAGAGACAGCGTTTCACCATATTGGCCAGGCTGGTTTCAAACTCCTGACATCAAGTGATCCGCCTGCCTCAGCCTCCCAAGTGTTGGGATTACAGGCGTAGGCCACCGTGCCCGGCCCAGAGAAAGTATTTCTTTCCAATTCATGAGAAGTATAGACACTCTTAAAGGCTCTCCTCATACATCTATCAAAATAACTTTAAGATTTCTCTGTCAAAATATTGGACCCTTCTGCCAACCAAACTGGAGCTCTAATTTAGGAATAGTTTAATAAAAATGTACTTAATGTTGAGGTGGGAGAATCACTGGAGCACAGGAGTTCGAGGCCAGCCTGGGCTACATAGTGAGACTCTGTCTCTACCAAAAATTTACAAATAATTAGCTGGGTGTGGTGGCACATGCTGTAGTCTCAACTACTCAGGAGGCTGAAGTGGGAGGATCGCTTGAGCTCAGGAGGTCCAGGCTGCAGTGAGCCATGATCATGCCACTGCATTCCAGCCTGGGTGACAGAATGAGAGCTTGTCTCAAAAAAATTTTTTTTAATTAAAAAAATATATATCCATATATATATATATCCATATATACATACACACACATGCACAAAGAATCCTGATATGATTATACAAATGTATCAAATCATCACATGTATTCTGAAAATACATACATATGTGTCAATTAAAACATTTTAAATCTTTATAAATATGTACACAAAAAGTATATATTTTTGTGGATCTATGTACACATATATACATATCTATGTATATATATGTGTATGTATATATCACATATATACACAAAAAGTTAGTGATTTTATATGTATATATATTGTATTGTATATTGTATATGTGTGTGTATATATATATATATATACACACACACAAAAAGATACTGATTACATTTTCAAACGCCTGTCTTACCATATAGGTGTTCCAGAATTTCTGTTTCAGGTCCAAAAATATGTCATCCTTTCCCTGGAGAATGCTCATACCTATTTGCAAAAACACCAAAAGAATTTTAAAAGATTCAGTAGAGTACCGTATAACAGTTCATGTTTAAGTTTCCCATTCCAAAATGCAAAGTAACCATCACTATCATCCATCAATATGACCCTCTGACCCAACAGTGAAAAGAGAACATAGACAGGTACCGTGGCTCAAGCCTGTAATCTCAGCACTTTGGGAGGCCGAGGCAGGCAGATTGCTTGAGTCCAGGAGTTAAGAGACCAGCCTGGGCAAAGGGCAAAAACCTCATCTCTACAAAAAATACAAAAATTAGCCAGGTGTGGTGGCGTGGCTGTAGTCATAGCTACTCAGGAGACTGAGGTGGGAGGATTGCTTGAGCCTAGGAGGTGGAGGCTGCAGTGAGCTGTGATCATGCCACTGCACTCCAGACTGGACAACACAGCAAGACCCTGTCTCAAAAAAAAAATAAAATAAAACATAGTCTCCACTCTAAAACTAGAAAATTTTAAAGGAATGATAAATATGAAGTGAGAATAGCAGAGTATAAAAGTTATAGCAGAACAATTATTTTTTCAAAAACTATAACAATTCACAAAAACAATCAAGTTACAATAGTGGGTCTATTGGTTACTTTTCTCTACCTTCCAAACATTTTGTGAAAAGTTGAACATTTGGACATTTTGAAATTTTAATTTCTTTTAAAAAAAGCTAGTGGGCTGGGTGCGGTGGCTCATGCCTGTAATCCCAGCACTTTGGGAGGCTGATCTGGCGGATCACCTGAGGTTGGGAGTTCGAGACCAGCCTGACCAACATGGAGAAACCCCGTCTCTACTAAAAATACAAAATTAGCTGGGCATGGTGGCGCATGCCTGTAATCCCAGCTTCTCGAGAAGCTGAGGCAGAAGGATCGCTTGAACCCAGGAAGTAGAGGTTGCAGTGAGCTGAGATCGGGCCAATGCACACTCCAGCCAGGATGATAAAGCGAGACTCTGTCTCCAAAAAAAAAAAAAAGAAAAGAAAAAGAGAACAATCTCACTAATTTCACTAGTTGTTTCCTCATTTGTAATATGAGAGTAATAAGAACAATCTCAGGTGCGAGGGCTCACGTCTGTAATCCCAGCACTTTGGGAGGCCGAGATGGGCAGATCACTTGAGTTCAGGAGTTCGAGACCAGCCTGGCAAACATGGTGAAACCTTGTCTCCATAAAAAATGCAAAAATTAGCCGGGCATGGTGGTGTGCATCTGTACGTAGTAATGCCAGCTACTTGGTAGGCTGAGGCAGGAGAATCGCTTGAACCTGGAAATGGAGGTTTCAGTGAGCTGAGACCAGGCCACTGCACACTCCAGGCTGGGCAATAAAGCAAGACTTTGTCTCAAAAAAAAAAAAAAAAAAAAAAAAAGAAGGAGAAAAGAAAAAGAGAACAATTTCACTAGTTGTTTGAGGATTAAATAGCATTCTGGTCCCCTACCCCTTCACCGGTGTACAAGGCTTCCGTAACAGGTGCTAGGAAGCTGTTTGCAAATCTAGCCTGGAAATCACACGCCGGGACCAGGCACAGACCTTCTGAGAAAACAGGAGGCCCTAGCTCTCAGGCTGTCTGTTCTCCCGACCCACTGACCCCATCAGCCATGTAGCTGGCCGCAATGGCAACAGGCAACCAGGTGGTTTGTGTTTCTGGTGGGGTCTGTAGGGAAAGGAAGTGAATCCAACTCTTAAAAATAAGGCGCAGGGGGCAGGGTAGGTTTCTTCAAGATGGTGGCTTGTCTGACCTCAACCTGGTTTAGAAAGCACCAACAGCCCTTAGGAGAAGTTCCCTCCCATTTGAGGGGAAATCTGTGATCCCCAATCCCAAGGTCAGGCTTAAAACCCATAGAGATTTTCTCGCCAGTTACCCACCCCATCCCCTTCAAGGCTATAGAATTTGCAATGATGATAGAGGTCACAGGGCCCCTTCTGTGAGCAGACGGAGGATCTCCAAAGATTACAAGAATTAAAGCAACTTGAGCAATCAGCCTGTTTTACAGCCTCCTGACCTCAACCTGTTCTTCCCCAACCCTAGGTGGAATGAGGTCACCCTGTTTGTTTAAATCAGCTCCTAAGTGACCCCAGGTTACTTATAGATGAACCCAAGTTAACTCTCCTCATTATCATGCTAAAGTCTTCACCCCAGGAGAAGCTATAGCTTCATGACTATAACCTATGTAACCTATGCAACCTATGTGCTAGCATCATGACTCACTGGGATCCCTACTCTACATGCAATCATGCACCCTCTCCTTTCTCCACCACCCCATAAAACCCTCCTGTCTCTTTCTCTGGCGGACACACCACTTGGGAGAATATGCCCAGTGTCTTCCTTACTTGTGCCAAGTAAAACTCCCATTGATTGCCGGGCACGGTGGCTCATGCCTGTAATCCCAGCACTTTGGAAGGCCGAGGCGGGCGGATCACGAGGTCAGGAGATCGAGACCATCCTGGCTAACACAGTGAAACCCCGTCTCTACTAAAAATACAAAAAATTAGCCGGGCAAGGTGGCGGGCGCCTGTAGTCCCAGTTACTCGGGAGGCTGAGGCAGGAGAATGGCGTGAACCCAGGGGGCGGAGCCTGCAGTGAGCCGAGATCGCGCCACTGCACTCCAGCCTGGGCGACAGCGAGACTCCGTCTCAAAAAAAAAAAAAAAAAACAAAACTCCCATTGATCAAAACCTGCCTCTTGGTGGAGTCATTTGTGACTCGTTAGGGGAATGAACCCCAGTATTTTTCAGGTAACATTTCCATTGTTCTTATTGTAGGCAGTAGAGAAGGTTTCCACAGTCAAGCCCCTGTTCCCCACACCCCAGGCCCGGGTTGGATTTTCTAAGGAGAGGGTTCCCTGAACCCTCACAGGTATATAGTCCTCCATGGCAACGATCCAAGGTCCCTTGATGTTTCCCGTGGGACCCCAGGGGAAAATCTTGTTACCAAAGCAGGACTAGGCCCCTGGGCATGAATTTGTTGAAGATCCAGGCCCAACCTCAGATTCCACCTGCTGTGCCCCCCAGGGTCACCGGTCCCCTTGCATTTTGTTCCTGTGTTGGCCCCGGGGCCCCAGGCGTGGATTTTCTGAACAGCAGGTCGGTTCCTTCCCTGCCCCACGACTGGTTCACGGTCATTGCAGCTGCTATGGCCTTGAACTGGAATCTCCTTTATTTTCCCGTGGGCCTTTTTCAGGGGGCAAAGACCTCCGCAGCCCTGCCTACTCCACCCTTGGCCTACACCCAACCCCAGAGTCTGAGCCCCGACCCTAGTCCTCTGAATTCCTGACCTGGTGGACCTCCGGCTCCCCAATTTCTCGGCTCCCCAGCCAGTGCCTCCTGCAACTTCTCGCAATCAAACACCCCAGCCTCCAGCCTTTGCCCTGGCCCTTCAGGCTTCTGAAGCAGCCCAGGTCTCAGAGCCCCGGCTCCTGCCCGGGTCCCCAGGCTTCTGCAGCGCCCTCCCTCCAGCCGCTTGATCCTCGAGTCCCTGCCTCCAGTCCCTCAATACCGCGTCCCACCCCCCAGGTCCCCTCCCCGCCCCTCACCGATTTAGAAGGCCTAGACCGCCATGGGCGCACCGACCACCTGGTCGCACAGCAACTTGGCCTGCACGGCGCGCGGCGCGCGGCCCGGGAGCGCGCGCTCCAGCAGGCCCAGCCACACGTAGTTGAAGTTGGCGTGGAAGGTCACCACCAACGTGGCCACGCGCCGCGTCTGGCGCCAGTCGGCCTCGCCGCCCTGCAGCCGCTGCTGCAGCGCGTCGCCGGCCGAGAGGAGCAAGCCGTAGAGCAGCACGTTGGTGGGCCACGGGTGGCGCCGGGCCGCGCGCGACAACGCCGACCAACAGCCCGTCATGTCCGTGCTGTGGGCGCCCGCGATCAGAAGCCGGCGTGGTCGGCGGCTTCCTGCACCACATCCGGGCCTCCCGGGCCTCCAGCAGCCCCTCAGTCGCCGCCGCCTGCCCCTGCCCCCTCCAGACGCTCCGGGGCGATTGGGCGCCCCGCGCACACCCAGCTCGCGCCGTCCAATCCGGAGGCCACGGGCCGTCGTGAGGGCTGAACGTTTGAAAGGTGCCCGGCCCACCCCCCTGCATGGGTCCATTCACACAAAATACCCAGAACAGGCAAAGCCACAGAGGCAGTAGGCATGGGATTATTTATTTATATTTATTTTTATTAATTAATTAGCTTTTTTAGACGGAGTCTCGCTCTGTCGCCCAGGCTGGAGTGCAATGGCGCGATCTGGGCTCACTGCGACCTCCACCTCCTGGGTTCAAGCGATTCTCCTGCCTCAGCCTCCCAGTAGCTGGGACTACACGCATGCGCCATCACGCCCAACTAATTTTTGTATTTTTAGTGGAGACGGGGTTTCAATATGTTGGCCAGGCTGGTCTCCAGTGATCTGCCCGCCTCGGCCTCCCATATGGGATTATTTTTTGGAGTGACGAAAACATTTTGAAATTAGACAGGTGTGACGGTTCCATGAATTTGTGAATATATTAAAAAGCACTGAATCGTACACTAAAAAAAGGGTGCATTTGGCGGGGCACAGTGGCACATGCCTGTAATCCCAGCACTTTGGGAGAATTAGACAGGTGGATCCTTTGAAGGCAGGAGTTCCAGACCAGCCTGGACAAAATAGGAAGACCCCATCTCTACCAAAAAAATAAAGAAAAAAGTATTGTAATTAGCTTGCAGTGAGCCGAGATGGCGCCACTGCACTCCAGCCTGGGCAACAGAGTGAGACTCTGTCTCAAAAAAAAAAAAAAAAAAAAAAGGGAAAAAGAAATGAAGGGATAGCAAAACTCAGTTACCAAAATGGCAATGTGTTTTAACTGTTTACAGGCCAAGAATTCACATTTGCAACACACGCAATACACTGTACTGATTGTGTGACTTCCTCTAGAGAGAATGTCAAAAGTTACAATGCGAGGGCTTTTATGAATGCAAGATGAGGCCCAGTGTGCCTTCTCCTCTTCAGTTTGTGCCTCAATGATCATCGCCTCCCAAAACATATGCTGAGCTCCCAGCTTCCAGGCACTGTCCTAAAAGTGGGGTGTCAGTGGGAACCCAAGCAACAGACACAGCAGGGTCTCTCACCTCATAGAACTCATTTTCTCCTTGCTTCTTTTTTTCTTCACCTTTTTTTTTTTTTTTTTGAGATAGGGTCTTACCCTGTTTCCCAGGCTGGAGTGCAGTGGTGCAATCATAGCTCACTGCAACCTTAAACTCCTGGGCTCAATGGTGCTTCCTGCCTCAGCCTCCCAAGTAGCTGGGACTACAGGCACCCGCCACCATGTCCGGCTAGTTTTTCTTTCTTTCTTTTTTTTTTTTTTTTTTTTGTATGTTTAGTAGAGATGGGGTTTCATCGTGTTAGCCAAGATGGTCTTGATCTCCTGACCTCGTGATCCGCCCGCCTTGGCCTCCCAAAGTGCTGGGATTACAGGCATGATCCACCGTGCCTGGCCCTGATTTTTAACTTTTCTTTTTTCTTTCCTTTTCTTTTTTTTTTTTTTTTTTTGAGACAGACTCCTGTTGCCGAGGCTGGAGTACAGTGGTGCAATCTCACTGCAACTTCTCCCTCCCAAGTTCAAGCGATTCTCCTGCCTCAGCCTCCCGAGTAGCTGGGACTACGGGCATGCGCCACCATGCCCGGATCATTTTGGTATTTTTAGTAGAGATAGGGTTTCACCATGTGGGCCAGGCTGGTCTCCAACTCCTGTCCTCAGGTGATCCGCTGGCCTTGGCCTCCCAAAGTGCTGGGATTGCAAGCATGAGCCACTGCACCTGGCCTTGATTTTTAATTTTTAATTTTGAAATAACTACAGACTTTGAAAGAAGTTGCAAAAATAGTACAGAGTTACCACATACTCTTCACCCAAGCTTCCTGAAATATTGATATCTTACATGACCATAGTACAATGATCAAAACAAGGAAATAAGCACGGAAATCATACACTTACCTAATCTACAGATCTTATTCAAATGATTGCCAATCGTCACCCTAAGATTCTTTGTTCCCAGTCTGGCCTCCAATCCCGGATTGCTTCACATTGTGTTGAACTGTCAAATGGCCTTAGTCTCCAAGCGAGACCACTAACCAGCTATTCTGTAGGCTGTCCCTCAATTCATCAACCCAGTTATTATGGGCTAAATGATGCCCTCCAAAATTCCAGCACTTCGGAAGGCAACTGTGTTTGAAGATAGGGCCTTTAAAATGGCAATTAAGTTAAAGCGAGACCTTTAGGATGGGCTCTAATCCAATCTGTCTGGTGTCCTTATAAGAAGAGGAAATTTGGGGCCATGCTTGGTGGCTCACACCTGTAATCCCAGCACTTTAGGAGGCTAAAGTAGGAGGATCACTTGAGGTAGGAAGATCACTTAAGACCAGCCTGGCCAACATGGTGAAACCCCATCTCTACTAAAAATACAAAAACTAGCTGGGTGTGGTGGCACATGTCTGTAATCCCAACTACTTGGGAGGCTGAGGCAGGAGAATCACTTGAACCTGGGAGGGGGAGGTTGCAGTGAGCCGAGATGGAGCCACTGCACTATAGCCTGGGTAACAGAGCAAGATTCCGTCTTTAAAAAAAAAAAAAAAAAAGAAAAGAAGAAGAAAATTTGCACACACAAAGAGGCACCAGGGGCCGGGCGTGGTGGCTCATGCCTGTAATCCCAGCCCTTCGGGAGGCCAAGGCAGGAGGATTGCTTGAGCTGAGGAGTTCGAAGCCAGCCTGGGCAACATAGTGAGATCCTGTCACTCTCTCTCTTTTTTTTAATTAAAAAATAAATAAATAAAACGAGACACCAGGGATGTTTTCACACCAAGGAAAGACCATGTGAAGACACAGCAAGAAGGCAGCCGTGCGAAACCAACCCAGCAGGCACCCTGCTCTTGGACTTCTTGCCTCCAGAACTGTGAGCAAATAAATTTCTATTGTCTAAGCCACCCTATGTGCGCTATTTTGTTATGGCAGCCCCAGCAAACTAATATATCCATTCTCTTCAGTTCTTGGAAATCTGCGCATTTCTATGTTCTCTGACCCTTTTTATCTGCCCATTTATTGATTTATAGCCTTCTCCGGCTCCTTATCCTTGTTACTGGTCCCAAGTAAATTTCTGTTAGATTTCTCCCAGCTGGGCAAGCTTCCAGCCCACCAAAACATCTCCTTCTTTGCTTTTTACTTATATCCCCCTTGTATCATTTTTCCATTGCTGAGGTAACAAATTACCACAAATTTAATGGCTTAAAAGAACACAAATTTCTTATCTTCGAATTTGAGGGGTCAGAGTCTAAAATGGGTCTGCAGGACTGCATTCCTCCTGGAGGTCCTAAAGGAGAGTCCGTTTTCTTGCCTCTTCCAAGCTTCTGGATGCTCCCTGCACTCCTTGGCTCCCCATCCAACATCTTCAAAGTCAGCAGCATAAATCTTCTCATCTCCCTTTCTCTCTCTCTTTTTAGACAAAGTCTTACTCTGTCACCCAGGCTGGAACGCAGTGGTACAGTCATAGCTCACTGCAGCCTCAAACCCCGAGGCTGAAGTGATCCTCCCTCTTCACCCTCACGAGTAGCTGGGACCACAGGCATGCGCCACCATGCCTGGCTAGTTTTTAATTTTTTATAGAGACAGGCTCTTGCTATGTCACCAGGGCTGTCTTGAATTTGGGCGCCCGCCATCAGAAGCCGGCATGGTCGGCAGCTCCCTGCACCATGTCCGGGCTTCCCGTGCCTCCAGTTGCCCCCTGCGCCGCCGCCACCGCTCGCACCTGCACGTGGCCACTCCAGATGCTCCGGAAGGATTGGGCACCCCACGCACACCCAGCCCGCGCCATCCAGTCCGGAGGCCATGGGCCAACAAGGGGGCTGAGCATTTGAAATGTGCCCAGACCACCAGATGCATGGGTCCATTCACACGAAATACCCAGAACAGGCAAAGCCACGGAGGCAGAAAGTATGGGGTTATTTGTTTTAATTAATTAATTAATTAATTGTTTTGAGACGTAGTCTCCTCTGTCGCCCAGGCTAGAGTGCTGATCGCTATGTTGGCTTGATGTGGTGGCTCGTATCTGTAATCACAGCACTTTGGGAAGCTGAGGCAGGAGGATCGCTTGTCAGGCCAAGAGTTCAAGACCAGTCTGGGCAAAATAGTGAGACCCCCTGCTATGGTTTGGATTTGTGTCCCTGCCCAAACCTCATGCCGAATTATAATCCCCAGTGTTAGGGGAGGGACCTGGTGGGAGGTGATTGGATCATGGGGGGAGAGTGCCTCCTTGCTGTTCTCATGATAGTGAGTTCTCATGAGATCTCGTTGGTTTAAAAGCGTGTAGCACTTCCCCCTTCTCTCCCTTCCTCCTGCTCCAGCCATGTAAGATGTGCCTGCTTCCCCTTTGCCTTCTGCCATGACTGAAAGTTTCCTGAGGCCTCCCAGCCATGCCTCCTGTGGCTCCTGCACAGCCTGTGGAACTGTGAGTCAATTAAACCTCTTTTCTTTATAAACTACCCAGTCTCAGGTAGTTCTTTATAGCAATGCAAGAACGGACTGATACAACTTCCATCTCTACAAAAAAAAAAATTGTTTTAATTACCTGGGCATGGTGGTGCACACCTGTAGTCCCAGCTACTCTGGAGGCCAAGACAGGAGGATCACTCCAGCCTGGGCAACAAGAGCGAAACTCCGTCTTGGAAAACAAAAAAATTAAAAAATTTAAAAAACGTAAAGAAAAAAATTATTTTGCTAAATCTGGCAATGCCAAAGGGATGAAACTGACATTTACTGGGCGCCTTCTGCACATGTCAGTTCTCCTAGGAACCCAGAGAGGCAAGGGATTGGTACCAATCTCTAGAGGCAAATATCCTCTAATATCCATGGTGTTCTTTGTGGAGCAGCTCAATGGATTTACTTAATGGGAACTGAAAGAAGGAAAAATGAAGAGGAAAGAAGGAAAAAAGGTAGAACATGCAGCTCCTGGCACAAGGTGTGTGCTCAGGCTTATTCTTGGTGTTGTGGGCTCAATTGTGTCCCACCACAACAAGTTCACACGAAGTCCTTACCCCCAGTGTATAGGTTTTTGAAGTCCTTACCCGCAGTGTGATATATTTGGAGGTGGGGCTTTGGGAATTAATTAGGTCATGAGGATGGTGCCCTTATAAAGGGGATAAGTGTCCTTAAAGGAAGAGAAAGGAGAGTGAGCTTCCTCTCTCTGCTCTAGGCCATGTGAGGACACCACAAGATGACCATCTGCACAGCAGGAAGCAGGCTCTCCCTCTGAATTGTCCGTTTATAGCCTTTGTCTAATTTATACTAGATTTTAAAAGTCCTTTTCCTATTGATTTTTAGCGTTTCTTTATATATTCTGAATGCTGATCCATGACTGTTCGATTACAGGAACGCTATGAATACATCACAGAAATAGGTCAAAAAATACCGTCATATGATGACATCCATAGACACGAAGAAGGCATTCACTGGAACCTGAGATTCACTCGTGATAGAAAGCCCTTTGAAAATCAGGATGAGAAGCATGATAATCGCATCTCTTTTAAAGCAAGGTGCACATCAGACTTGCAGAGGAAATAAAGAGAAGTATGCTCGCTCAATTGGAGGACTGAATTGTGTGACCCATAAATTGATATGTTGAAGTCCCAACATCAGAATCTCAAAATATGGCTGGAGGATGGGTCTTTAAAGAAATAATTGTGGCTAAGTGCAGCAGCTCATGCCTGTAATCCCAGCACTTTGGGAAGCTGAGGTGAATGGATCACCTGAGGTCAGGAGTTCGAGACCAGCCTGGCCAACATGGTGAAACCCTGTCTCTACTGAAAAAAAAAAAAATTAGCCAGGCATGGTGGTGCAGGCCTGTAGTCCCAGCTCTTCAGGAGGCTGAGGCAGGAGAATCGCTTGAACCTGGGAGGCGGAGGTTGCAGTGAGCCAAGATCATGCCACTGCACCCCAGTCTGGGTGACGGAGTGAGACTCTGCCTAAAAAAAAAAAGAGGTAATTGCATTAACATGAGGTTATTAGGATGGGCCCTAGTCCAATAGGATTGCTGTCCTTCTAAGAAGAGGAAATTCAGACACAGGCGGAAGACACAGGGAGAAGACAGCTCTCTACAGGCCAAGGAGAAACCAAGCCTGCTGGCATCTTGATCTTAGACTCCCAGCTTCCAGGATTGTGAGAAAATAAATGTCTGTTGTGTAAGCCACCCAGTCTGTGGTACTTTCTGTGGCAGCCTTAGCAAATGAATACATATGGTCCTCATTATTGCAAGTTCCATCTGCTAAGTCCAGGGACTCCAGTGTGGGTGCTGGGCTGTTAGGCAGCATTGGTTACTTTTCCTTATCTCAAGAGTATGAACCCCTGATTGAGATTCCAGATTTCACTAACTCCTCCTTGGTCCTGACCTTTGCTCACACTGCACATGAAGACCCTTACTTTGTGAAAAAATACAGCTAAAACACAAGTGTACTGGGGCAGATAGTGTAGGGCTTAATTAAAAGGGATTTTCTTGCCCTTTCTTTTTCCTTCCCACTTCATCCCCTTCTTCCTTGCTAAGAGAACCTGGACTTTGTTTGCACAGCACACCCTGGGGCACAATCCTGCTTGGCATGAGATAACCAAGATGACATCCCATTTCCCTTCTGTTTAGAGATGAGCATGTAATACAGTTCTGTTCAGTGAGATTTAAGGGGAAGTTGGGAGGGGGCTTCTTTTTCCTTATTTCAAAAAAGGTATGTGCAGCTAACCCCTTTTCTACCTGCTTTTGGATATGATTATGTGATGTGATTCCCGGAGCTGTGGCAGCCATGTTGTAACTATGAGGAAATAACCCCAAAGACATCCTGAGAACGATGGAGCGAAAACATGGAAAGCTGAAATCCTTGATGACTTCATTGTGTTCCCTGAATCAACCCTAGAACCACTTGCCTCTGCATTTCATGTTTAGTGAGAGTTTAGGAGCTCTTATTTTTTAAGGGAGGCATTTTTCATCTAAACTGATTCAAGCTAAGAACCTTCATTCTTAGGAGAAAGTCTATGGCTATAATTTGCATTCATAAAAACATACCAAGTTATATGTAAGCTTTTCTTTGGATGACTTGCCAAATTTGTACTAACCAAAAATAAGAGGAACTTCACTAACAAATCTATTTTACTTTGGCTCCCCCAGGCCCCAAAGAATTGCAGTCTGGTTGTGTTCATCTTTGAATTTCTATTGGTACTTCTGCAAGGGAAGTGATTTGAACAAAAATAGAGTATAAAGAAGCTTGATTCAGAGCAGATAGTATAGTCTCTTACTCCTCACCCACACTTAGGGATCCTCTTCCCTGAATCCTGTCTCAGGGTCAGAGGGGCAGGGAAGATGCTATGAAGTGAGCACCAGCTGTAGGAGTCATGGGTTCTAGCCCCAGCACTGCAGTCTTTCTGTTTGGCCTCTAGTAAGCAGTCTATCCTCCCTGGGCCTCAGGTCTGCCATCTATGGGAGAGGGTGGGAGGAGGTATCTATTACCTTGCTACTCAAGGTGTGGCCGGTGAAGGCTTCACCTGGTGGCTGATAAGCAATGCAGGAACTCAGGTCCTGATGCAGACCTACAGACTCAGAATCTGCCTTATTTATTTATTTAGTTATTGGGAGAGTCTCACTCTCGTCACCCAGGCTGGAGTGCAATGGCGCAATCTCGGCTCACTGCAACCTCCGCCTTCCCGGTTCAAGCGAGTCTCCCGCCTCAGCCTCCTGAGTAGCTAGGATTACAAGTGTGAGCCACCGTGCCTGACCAGAATCTGGCTTTTTTTTTTTTTTTTTCTGAGACAGAGTCTTGCTCTGTCACCTGTCGCCCAGGCTGGAGTGCAGTGGCGCGATCTCGGCTCACTGCAAGCTCCGCCTCCCGGGTTCACGCCATTCTCCTGCCTCAGCCTCCCCTGTAGCTGATACTACAGGCGCCTGCCACCACGCCGGCTAATTTTTTTTTTTTTTGTATTTTTAGTAGAGACGGGGTTTCACCGTGTTAGGCAGGATGGTCTGGATCTCCTGACCTCGTGATCCGCCCATGAATTTGGCTTTTAACAGGCTCCATGCATAGGCACATTCAAGTTCAAGGATCGCGCGTTGAATGTTTCTTGCATCCCTCGGTGCTATTGAAGTCTCCGCTGAGCCAGCTTCGGATGGCCTGGATGTGCGCTCCCTCTACTGGCTCAGAGATGAAACGCTTTCATGAGGAAACGGTTGCGTTTCCTTCTGATGGTTTTTCTGAGGTTTCCAGCTGGGGATTGAAACTCCAGCACGGGAGCTCCAAACAGGGGCATAGAGACTCCTAGAGCATGTGGCTGGGGCTTGAGTCTCCTCCTGAGTTTTGGAAACATGAACAAACAATGTGTGCTGCTGGAGGCCCATACACGGAGCATGACCTCTCCAGCCTGGAAGTCCATACACGGAGCATGCCCTCTCCAGTGTATGGACCCCCTGGATGGCTGACTTCCAATTGCCCTGGGACACTGTAGTCCATCTTCCGAACGTCTCGTCCTTGTCACTTCTGCTTTAACAAAAAAGGCAGCAGAAGGGGGAGGAAAGGATCTGCACATGGGCTAGGAGGCCGATAACCAGGTTCTGTGACTTAGTCATTTGCTAACTCTGAGAACTTCCGCAGGTGATTCATCCGTTAACCCTGCTTTCCTCTTCCATCAGCTGAAGAGTAGAGGATGGGAATGAGAGCAGAATAACGTCTCTGGACTGTTATGAAAGGTAAGGATGGTAACTGATACGAAAGCTCTTTGACAACCTGAATCATTTCACAACTGTGAACGTGTGTGTTTCCATGATGCCACGATTGCCACTGGCCACTCTGGGGCAGACCTGGACAATTTTGACCCCCTATCCTAGACCAGCTGTGCTCTTGCTTGGCCAGGCTGGTCTCGAACTCCTGACCTCAGGTGATCCACCCGCCTCAGCCTCCCAAAGTGCTGGGATTACAGGCGTGAGCCACTGCACCCAGCCTAGGATGTCTTTTGCAGTCAGGCAAACTGGGTTAGAATCCCACTTCTAATTCTATGTGCCCTTAGGCAATTTAACTTCTCAATCTTTCGGTTTCCTTATCTCTAAAATGGGAGGTAGTGAGGACGCACTGGAAACATGTATTGACGTGTATTGGGCTTAAAATAGCCCCCAGCAGCCAGGCGCGGTGGCTCACGCCTGTAATCCTAGCACTTTAGGAGGCTGAGGTGGGAGGATCCCTTGAGCCCAGGAGCTCAAAACCAACCTGGGCAACACATGGTGAAACCCTGTCTCTACAAAAAATACAAAAATTAGCTGAGTATGATGGTGGGCACCAGCGGTCCCAGCTCCTCGGGAGGCTAAGGTGGGAGGATTATCTGAGCCTGGGAGGTCGAGGCTGCAGTGAGCTATGATGTCACTGCACTCCAGCTTGGGTGACAGAGTGAGACCCTGTCTCAAAAAAAACAAAAAAAATAGCATCCAGCACATGGCGAATGCTCAAAACTAAACAAGAAACCTGGACATACTGATAAATTAACATTATAACTGTAAAAAAGTCATCGTTTTTATGCTCTGGGGATTAATTACCTTTCCAATCGGCCACACACTGAGCTGTGTCTAAAAGGCCAAGGATATCTTTGTAATCACCTTAGCCTGAAGTCCTTAATGGTCCTCCACGCTTGGTTAACAACAGGTCTTTTACATCTTCCTGTTTCACTCAGTTTGAAATGATTCATGCAGCCATGCATTTTGACAACTTTTTCTTTTTTTTTTTTTTTTGGAGACAAGGTCTCGTTGTTGCCCAGTGTGGAGTGCAGTGGTGCTATCATAGCTCACTGCAGCCTTGACCTCTTGGGCTCAAGCGATCCTCCTGCCTAAGCCTCCTCAGTCGCTGGGACCACAGGCATACAACACTACCCCCGGCTCATTTTTTCATTTTTGTAGAGGCGAGGTTTCATTATGTTGCCCAGGCTGCTCTTGAACTCCTGGGCTGAAGTGATTCTCTCGCCTTGGCCTCCCAAAGTGCTGAGATGACAGGCACGAGCCACTGAGCCTCATCCTTCACAATTATTCTTGATGGGCTTGTTTGGTGTCAGCCACTGTGCTAGGGTTCTGCACCTTATTTCACTTCATTTGATCGGTGAAGGTTTAGGCCCAGACCACGTAAAGAACAGAACCTGAATGAATAACCTCACTGCACAGCCTTGATTTAGATGTCACATTTCTTAGCTGAACTGGGTGAGTCCTTTGAACTTTAGTTTTCTCTCTCATATCCAGAGGCCGATGGCATATAAAGAAGTAGCAGGCAGCAGAAGCTTGGATTGATCTTTTTTTTTGAGAGGGAGTCTCCCGCTGTCACCCAGGCTGTAATGCAGTGGCGTGATCTCAGCTCAGCGCAGCCTTCGCCTCCTGGGTTCCAGCGATTCTCCTGCCTCAGCCTTCCGGGTAGCTGGGATTATAGGCACGTTGCCACCACTCCCAGCTAATTTTTGTATTTTTAGCAGAGACGGGAATTCACTATGTTGGCCAGGCTGGTCTCAAACTCCTGACCTCAGGTGATCCACCTGCCTCGGCCTCCCAAAGTGCTATGATTATAGGCATAAGCCATTGTGCTCAGCTGGGATTGGTCTTTGATCATGGATTGATCCATGAGGGGAAAGAGTTAGCACTTCTAAGTGCTGTGGGAAAGCCCTTTGCACTTGGCAGAGTTTGGCGTAAGGTGTTTATGGGATCAGAACTATGTTTTGAAATGATCTCCTGGCTACTCTCTGGAGAGCATCCCACAAGAAGGCTGTGTAAAGCTCTCAGCACTAAAAATACTCCCCAGCCCAAACCTACCCTCTAAGCCAGCTGTCTACTTGACACATCCTCTTAGTATCCAAGAGGCATATCTGACTTAATATGAGCAAAGCAGGGGTTGAATTTTCACACAGCCCCCATTGAGGCACAGAGGATACCCCAAAGTCTGTTACTTTGGCATGCAGAGCACTTCTGAGTTAAAGGAAAATGAAAGGCATTAGAAACTGCTTCAGAACCAAGGATTTTCTAACCTTCTCTTGTTTCTGCCCTCTTGAGTGCAGGGAGGGGCTCTGTATTAGTCTGTTCTCAGGCTGCTATGAAGAAATATTTGAGACTGGGTAATTTATAAAGGAAGAGGTTTAACTGACTCACAGTTCCACATGGCTGGGGAGGCCTCAGGAAACTTACAATCAAGGCGGAAGGCACCTCTTCATAGGGCGGCAGGAGAGAATGAGTGCCCAGTAAAGGGGGACGTCCCTTATAAAACCGTCAAATCTCATGAGAACTCACTATCAGGAGAACAGAATGCGGGAAACCACCCCCATGATTCAATTATATCCACCTGGTCCCACCCACAACACGTGGTGATTATGGGAACTATCATTCAAGATGAGATTTGGGTGCGGACACAGCCTAACCATAGCAGGCTCTCTCTGGAAGTTCCCTAATCTGACCGAGGAAAATTTCTTCCAAAAGAAATGCAATTGTCTTAATTTCTGTGAATATGCAAAGTGATTCCCAAATGCTGAGGGAGCCAAGGAACCAAAGGAGGCAGACAGATCCATTTTGTTGACTTTGGATGATTCATTGAAGGAACTTACAGACAAAAGTGTGGTCTTAGGTGGTGGCAGGACAGGTAGCTCTCTGCACTGTTACTCCCCACACCAGGGCTATGCATATACCATAGGGAAAGGGTATGCTTGCTCCAGCAAGCCAATTAAAGGCAACCCTTCAGGACAGGCAAGAATGCTGTATGCATCATAGCCTATAATTTGTGTGATGACATCAAGGTCAACATGTTCTTATACTGGGAACACTGAAGTAGGAATCAGGAGGCATTCACGGGACTGGGGTTAATCAGAAGTCAACATGGTGGATTAGCATCCAAAATAACCAGAAAAAATTAACCACTGCAGAAGAGACTAAAAGTTGTCACCGTGATCAGGCTTTTCATCTATTTTGCTGAGAGTAATTCTGAGAGATTACCTAAAAGACTTAATCTGCATAATAAGACTACCTTTGTTTGCAGTGCAGTTCTGCCCCTCACCTTCCCGTAACTTGTCCCATTCAGTTTCTAAAGAAAATAATTTACAAACTATTGTCTGCTTTTTTTTTAACTTTCATTTTAGTTCCAGGAGTACATGTGGAGGTTTGTTCCATGGGTAAATTGCATGTCACAGGGGTTTGGTGTACAGATTATTTTATCATTCAGGTAATAAGCATAGTACCCAATAGTTTTTTTTATCTTCACTCTCCTCCCACCCTCCACCTCCATGTGGGCCCCAATGTCTGTTGGTCCCATCTTTATTTCCATATGTACCCAATGTTTAGCTCCCACTTATATGTGAGAACATAATGGTGTTTGGTTTTCTGTTCCTGCATTAGTTCACTTAGGATAATGGCTTCTAGCTGCATCCACGTTGCTGCAAAGGACACAATCTCATTCATTTTTATAACTGGGTAGTATTCTATGATGTATATGGTACCACATTTTCTTTATCCACCACTGATGGACATTTTTGGATGCCATTTTTATTATTGTGATAGTACTTTCCACAGTGACTGAACTAATTTACTTTCCCACCAGCAATGTGTAAGCATTCCCTTTTCTCCACAAACTTGCCAGCATCTGTTATTTTTTGACTTTTTAGTAATAGCCATTCTGACTGGTTTCAGATGGTATCTCATTGTGGTTTGCTCTTTGGGTCCATTCAATTCCCCTAAAAATCATTTACAATCCTTCAAGTTGCCTACATTTCCCTCATCTCCCCTTATGTAAGTTTCAATCACTTGGCCTTTCTTTGAGTCTCATGTTTTTGGAACTCCTGTGTTCATGTGCATGTTAATAAATTTGAATATGCCTTTTCTCCTGTTCATCTGTCTATTGCCAGTTCATTTCAGGGATCCTTCAGAGGGTAGAGAGGAAGCTTGTCCTTCACTCCTACAATAGTGTCACTATCCACTACTGGCTCAAGCTAAAAACCTAGGTGCCAACCTTGTGTCCCCCTTTCCTTCTCCATCATCACCAAAGGCTGCTGGCCCTCTAAATGAGGAAGGTCTCCATTACCTTTGCCCTAAATTTTTTTTTTTTTTTTTTGAGAGAGTCTCACTCTGTCGCCTAGGCTGGAGTACAGTGGTGAGATCTCAGATCACTGCAATCTCCACCTCCCAGGTTCAAGTGATTCGCCTGTTTCAGCCTCCTGAGTAGCTGGAATTACAGGTGCGCATCACCACACCCAGCTATTTTTTGTATTTTTAGTAGAGACGGGGTTTCACCATGTTGGCCAGGCTGGTCTCAAACTCCTGACCCAAAGTGATCCACCCTCCTCGGCCTCCCAAAGTGCTGGGATTACAGGCATGAGCCACTGCACTCAGCCTAGTGTAAATTTTAAGTCACAATTATCCTCTCTGCTCCTGGGCCTCTATAGACCTCCCAACGAGCCTTCCTGCTTTAAATCCATTGGCCATGGAGTGATCTTTAAAAACCCAAGTCTGATCACGTCACTCTCCCATGTAAGATTCCTCATTGTCTTTCCTTTGCTCTTTGGCATAAACCAGTGGTCCTCAACCTTTTTGGCACCAGCGGCAAGTTTTGTGGAAGACAATTTTTCCATGGATGAGGTGTGGGTAGGGGGTGGTTTCAGGATGATTCAAGTGCATTCCATTTATCGTGCACCTTATTTCTATTATGATTACATTGTAATACATAATGAAATAATTACACAACTTACCATAATGTAGAATCAGTGGGAGCCCTGAGCTTGTTTTCCTTCAACTAGACAGTCCCAACTGGGGGTGATGGGAGACAGTGACAGATCATCAGCCATTAGATTCTCATAAGGATCATGCAACCTAGATCCCTTGCATGTGCAGTTCACATGAGGGTTCATGTTCCTATAAGAATCTGATGCCACTGCTGATCTGACAGGAGGTGAAGCTCAGGCAGCAATGCTTGCTCACCTGCTGCTCACCTCCTGCTGTATGGCCTGGTTTCTAACAGGCCAAGGAACGGTACTGGTTGGGGACCCCTGGTGTAAACTCACTCCATGAGGCCCTTCATGATGAGGCACAGCCATGCTGACATCATTTTTTTCCTTAAACACATTAAGCTTCTTCCCATCTCTGGGCCTTTGGGATACTGTGCCCTCTGCCAGGAACACCCTCCCTGTGTGCTTGGCAAGGTGACAACTCATGCTTTGGTTCAAATAGAAGAAATATCTGATTGCTGTGGCTAAAGCATGCTCTCCCAATTACTTACCACCCTTTTACTTATCTTTGGCAGAGTTGGTCTAATATTTTGTTTACTTGTTGTAGTAAGGTGAACTACTAAGGACCCTAGTAAGGACTCTTAAGGCACAGCCCATGGTCCCCTCTGTGGGTTTACCTGCCCTTGGGTGATCCCCTCCTCATGAGAGTGGGTGGTTTCTGGGACTCGTTTCTAACCAGCAGAACACAGATAAAGTGATCCAGTGTTCATGACTGTGCATGCATGAATACGTTCCCTAAGAATGTAATGTCTATCTTGCTGAGAGGCTCTCCCTTGATGTCTTTGAAGAAGCCATTGGCCACACTGAATTGTCATGGGGAGGGGAATATGCAGCAAAGAACTGAGGGCTTAAGTCCTGTTGCCAGCTGGATGCTGCCAACGACCATGTGAGCTTGGAATGTGGTCCTTCCCCAGTCGGACCCCAAATGAGAACACAGCCCTGATGACACTGTGATCACAGGCTTACAGAAGATCTAGCCAAGCCATGCCTGGACCCCTAACACATGAAGAATGTGAGATAAGAAATGCCTGTTCTTTTAAGCCAATAGTTGCTGGTAAACTGTTACATAGCAACAGATATACTTGCTCACTCACTCTTGCATTAGAAAGAAAACTTCAGAAGGGAGACCAGGGACCCTTGCATTCTTCATTATTAAAGCTGCAGAACCCAGCTGGATAGATAGCACAGAGAGATAATATCAGACACTTGTATGAATGAAGGAAACATCCAATAAACAGTAACTGTTAATATTAATAGTTATATTAATAGTGGGCTGATCTATTGCCTCCCCTGTTTCTTGAATGGCCACCATCCCAGCCCTGTCCCATCTGCATATCCCATCCTCCTAGCCACTGTGATTGGTCTGGGGTCACTCACATGACCCAAGTCTATCCAATTGGAGCCAAACCCAGAATATTTGTATATACTGTTGGAAAAAAGCTGTTTTCTTGCCCAGGATGGAGCTCCTGGGACCTCCAAAAGGGGCGGTGGGCCTACCTGCAAAAGCAGCTCACGCTGACGAAAGCTGTACTGAGAGATGAGGGGTGAGAGATGCCTAATGACACCACCTGAGCCCCTGGAATCAGCAGCACCTCAAGATCTACCCCTTGGCCTTTTGGTTGAGTGAAACTAATCCTTCTCCCCACCACCCCTCTTTTTAAAGTAATGTGGAATTGGTGTCTATCACGAGCAACTAAAAAAATCCCTATTACCCAGCACCAGTCATGAAATTGACAGAGGAATAGGCAGGTCTGATGTATGGAGCAGAAGGGAAAAAGAGTAAAGAAAAAAAGCCCACCCAAATAAATATTTAATGAAATGCCACAGCAAATAAACCACTCAATAATTCCACTGGGAAATCCCATAGGAAGTTTTATTTTTACTTACTAGTCCTTTAGCATTTTTATTTTAAGAAATGGCTTAGGCTGGGCACAGTGGCTCACGCCTGTAATCCCAGCACTTTGGGAGGCCGAGGCAGGTGGATCTCCTGAGGTCAGGAGTTTGAGACCAGCCTGACCAACATGGTGAAACCCCATGTGTACTAAAAAAAAATACAAAAAAAAACTAGCCGGGCACGGTGGTGGGTTCCTGTAAACACAGCTACTTGGGTGGTTGAGGCACGAGACTCACTCGAACCTGGGAGTTGGAGGTTGCAGTGAGCCGAGATTGCACCATTGCACTCTAGCCTGGGCTACAAGAGGGAAACTCCGTTTAAAAAAAAAAAAAAAGAAAAGAAATTACTTAACAGGACAAGCTCTTTAAAACAATACAAAAGTACCAAGGGCAAATATGTAAAAGATTAACAGCACTTAACAGTACTCAACAGTAACAGTGGAAACTACACCTTTAGACTTTTTAAAAAATACTCTTGGCCACAAAGTTACATTTGGACTCTATTTTCCAACTTGGAGAGGCCAAATGTTGCTGTTCTTTCTGATAAAAAGCAAAAACAGAAGAGCTTGTTCTGTTTTGGATTTTTGTTTTTTTTTTCATCTTGTTTCACATGAGTGAAAAAATTAACAGCTGCCCTCATTTCTGAAAACGAAAAACTATAAACAATCACTGTTGCTCCCAATGGGACTGTTGGACATAAGCCCTGAGGCTTTGGGGTCAAGGGCTAGACTCTAGAAGCCCAGGACCCCACCAAGGTCAAGTCTGCATACTTGGGGCAGGGTGAGCTGTTGAACCATCGCATTTCTCTGGTGCTTGTTTACATGGGAACCAACACAAGAACAACACAATCCCTAAATTGGCTGCTGCGGTATCCTACAAATAAGTGAAAAAGCGAGAGGACACAGCCAAGGAGTGCTTGCCTACCCAGCCCCCTTCTTCTAAGCCGTAATCCCAAGGGGTGAGTGTGATCCAGCTGTATTTGAAAAGAAGCCCGGCCTCTGAGCAGCCACTCATTCCTGGTAAAGCCCCTTGAAATCTGCAGACTTCATGGCTGGCAGAAAGTCGTAATTGGTGTTTTGCTGTGTCAGTGGCCTGTTGGATAACAAGAAGAGATGGTTAGCTCTAGGGCCTCAATAAAGGGCAACGTTGGAAGTGTGCATAGCTGAATACATGATGTTCTTTTTCCTGATTTATTTTTAGCTGCTTCTTGCAACCACACCAGGCCTATGCCCATTATACAGATGAAGAAACTGAGGGCACAGGAGGTTAAAATGACCAGGTTAGGAGTAGGGTTATGGCCCCTTTTCCATCTTCTAATTTGTATATTTATCGTTTTTCTTAATTATCTGTGTCCTCACAACAACCCAGTGAGAATGGTAGATTAAGAGTAGCTATTTTGTCTGTTTTACCAATGGACAAAAACTGAAATCAGAGAAGTCAAGCAGCCTGTTCAAGACCACACAGCTAAAAAACATGGCAGGGTGGGGATTTGGACCATATCTTCTGATTTCAATTAGTTTCTTGACATCTTCCATGGAAAGGAGTTCAGGGGGAGGATTGTATTAGTCCGTTCTCATGTTGCTAATAAAGGCCTGAGACTGGGTAATTTATAAAGAAAAAGAAGTTTCATGGACTCACAATTCCACACGGCTGGGGAGGCCTCATAATCATGGTGGAAGGCAAAGGAAGATCAGAGGCACTTCTTACATGGCCGCAGGCAAGAGAGCATGTGCAGGGGAAATGCCCTTTATAAAACCATCAGAACTCGTGATACTTACTACCACGAGAACAGCAACCATGGGAAAAACCCACCCCCATGATTCAATTACCTCCCACCAGGTCCCTCCCACCAGGTCCCTCCCATGACATGCGGGGATTACAGGAGCTACAATTCAAGATGAGATTTGGGTGGGGACACAGCCAAACCATATCTTGGGGAAAGGAAGATAAACCAATCTGTCTTCTTCAGTCCTTGTGACTGTCAGAAGGCTGTGAGAGACGAAGTAGTGCTATTGATATTAACTCAATTGGATCCATGGTTTATCTTTGAATTTCAAAAAGCCTGGCCATAATTGACACCCCACTGTGGAAAACCACAGCACACACCAGAGTTTGGCCGACCAGGAGTTATTTCCCAAACCCTTCTCCTTACAAATTTATGCTACAGAAGATGACACAGCTGAACATTCCCAGCTTAGACTGGGGATATGCTTTGGATGTTTGTCCCCTCCAAATCTCATGTTGAAATGTGATCCCCAGTGTTGGAGGTGGGGCCTGGTAGGGGGTATTTGGGTCGAGAGGGTGGATCCCTCATGAATAGCTTGGTGCCATCCTTGGGGAATGACTGAGTTCTTGCCCTGAGTTTATGCAAGATCCGGTTGTTTAAAAGAGTGTGGCACCTCCCTCCTCTCTCTCTTGCTCCTGCTCTCGCCATGTGACACTGTCTCCCCTTCACCTTCCACCATGATAAGAAGCTTCCCGGGCCCTCACCAGAAGCAAATGCCAGCACCATGTTTCCTGTATGGCCTGCAGAACCATGAGCCAAAATAAACCTCTTTTCCTTGTAAATTACCCAATCTCAGATATTTCTTTAGAGCAATGCAGAAACAGACTAACACAAGTGGCCATCTGACAAAGTTCTAGTTAATGAAGTCTTTTGAAGTATAGTGGTGAGAGGTCCTGGGAAATATTTTACTCACATTGTAAAAAGGGTCAGACTCAATTTTTTTCTCCTTTTATCCTGACTTGAAGGTAGCTGGTGCACCTGGAGCTGCAGCAGCTATCTTGTGGCCATGAGGTAGGAAACCAATGGGCTAAGGATGGCAACACAGTAAGGCAAAAAGTGCCTGGTACGTTGATACCACACAGTGGCTGCACCAGCCCTGGGCTGTCTCTAGTTTTTCATTAAGCAATAAAAAAAAGTTCCCTGTGTGTTTAAACTAGTATCTACTTTGGTTTTTTTCATTATTTGCCACCTAAACCCTTCCTCCCTGATAACAAAAAACTAAGAAAGAAGCCTTTCCTTTTCTTAGTAAAGATCTAAGAAAGCTAGTTATGCTCAGGCTGGTTTGGAAGATTATGATACGGGGTAGTGGGTTTGGTGGCTCTACAAATAAACACAGCTGCCCAGGGCCCCTACTTCTCCTGAGCTGCAGGCCCTGGGAGGTCTCGCAGTTTCCATAACAAAGGAGTGTGGTTTTGACCCTCAGAGGCTAGCTGATCTACATAGGAGGCAGGTCAGTGTATTTAATCTAAATATTTAGTTGATTTTCATATGTAAGGGAAACTTACAGTTTTGTTTCCTTTTTCTTTTCTTTTTAAAAAATTTAAGCTGTATTATCTTTTATGTTTTAGGGCCAAAATTCCATTAAATCATGAAATAAATTGTATAGCTCCTCTTCCCCCCACTCCATGCTTTCGATCATTTAATGAAGGAGTTATCTTTTTTTGAGTTATAAAGAATTCACTAATGCAGGCTGGGTGCAGTGGCTCACACCTATAATCCCAGCATCTTGGGAGGCTGAGGTGGGTGGATCACTTGAGCTCAGGAGTTCGAGACCAGCCTGGCCAAGATGGTGAAACCCTACCTCTACTAAAAATACAAAAATTAGCCATGCATGGTGGTGCACACCTATAATCCCAGCTACTCGGGAGGCTGAGGCAGAAGAACTGCTTGAACCCAGAAGGGAGAGGTTGTGTGAACTAAGATCAAGCCACTGCACTCCAGCCTGGGTGAGAGTGAGACTCGCCTCAAAAAAAAAAAAAAAAAAGAATTCGCTAATGCAAGGGTTCTCAGATGAAAACCATATTCACAATAACATGACCTATTATATGCCTTTTCCACTCACATTCTCTCACAAGGGAACAGTGCAATTTTTCAAAATATATTTGGAAGATCTGCATGACTCAATGAACTGATATTCTCCAATTGACCACTGGGTAAAGTTACAAAATCATGCATGATAAAGATCAATTTAAAGTGTGAGATAGACCTGCAGATTTCAATAAAATAGAGTATAAAACTTTCACATTTCAGCTAACCTTTAAGAAACTACCACTTATGGAGTTTTGGTGTACTATCATAGAATATCCACAATCGTTTAAAAAAGCTTTGCCTCCCTCTCCCAACCGCACATTAAGTGATGCTGGGTCTTCTTCAAATACTTCAAACAGAACAACATAGCACAACAGAATGAATGCAGCCACACAAATGACAAGCCAGCTGACAACTGTTAAGGCAGATATGAAAGAGATTTGTAAAATGTAAAACAATACCACTCACAAATTTCATTTTGTTTTGGAAAATATAGTTACTTCTCATTAAAATTTGTTATTTATATCAACAGGTAATATTGTTCCTTTTAAATGAATAGATATTTTAAAAATTTATGTTATGATTTCTAATAGAATAATTATTTCAGAACAAGAAACACTAAGAAAATTTTTTAAAAAGAAATAATTATTAATATACTTTTTTTTTTTTTCCAGACAGAGTCTAGCTCTGTCACCCAGGCTGGAGTGCAGTGGTACGATCATAGCTCACTGAACCCCCAACCTCCCAGGCTCAGGCCATCCTCCCTCCTCAGCCTCTTGAGTAGCTGGGACCACAAGCATGCACCACAATACCCAGCTAATATTTAATTTGATTTAATGTAATTTATGTTATGTTTATTTTAATTTATTTTATTGTATATAGTTTTATGTCATGTTAGCTATTTATTTTATTTTATATTTCACCTCATTTCATTTGTTTTTTGAGACAAGGTCTTGCTCTGTTGCCCAGGCTGGAGTGCAGCAGTGTGATCACAGCTCACTGCAGCCTTGAACTCCTGGGCCCAAATGATCCTCCCATCTCAGCCTCCTAGAGTAGCTGGGACTATAGGCACACATCACTACGTGGACCTGGCTAATTTTTGTATTTTTTGTAGAGATGTGGTCTTGCCATGTTGCCTAGGTTGGTCTTAACCTCCTGGCCTCAAGTGATCTTCCCTCCTTGGCCTCCCAAAGTGCTATTAATACAATTAACCACATAAATAAAATCTCTTCGGATGCCTCAATAATTTTTAAGAAGGTAAAACAGGACTTGAGAACAAAAAGCTTAAGAACCTCTGCCCACGTGGAAACAATTGGTTGGCAGCAATAGGGGAGGATAAGGAGATCAAGTACAAATCCTGGATTTCTTTTTCAATTTCTTCATTGATAAGTAGGGAGTCAGATTATGCTACTTCCTGTGGTATAATCTTTAAGAACTTACCCTATTACAGCAGGGTTCAGAGGCAGGGAGGAATTTTATTTCAGAAGCATCACCCTCAATATGCAAAATAGGCCAATATTTCTCCTTTTATGTCTTTTAAGACTGGGAGTGAGTCAGTGCCTCACGTCTGTAATTCCAGTTCATTGAGAGGCCAATCAGGGAGGATTGCTTGAAGCCAGGAGTTTGAGAACAGCCTGGGAAACATAGCAGGCCCCATTTTATAAGTAAAATACAAATGAACAAACGAAAGTCTAAGAGCAATCAAAGCGATTTTTGAAAAGGTGATTATGACTCCAGGGATATCAATTAAGCAATCCTATAAGAGCCATCCTTGAGCAATGTTATATTATACCCACTTCACCCTTTATTTTTCAACATAGGAATAATAACA